>NW_025826706.1:402748-403141 GCF_002878395.1 Capsicum annuum | reverse complement strand
GGTAATATAGTAAAATTATGAAGCAAACATACTTATGATTTTTTTTTTAAATGAGTCTCATATAAGATGTCCTATTAATTTAAAATATCAAGAATTAATTTATCATTTTTATCTATTTTATTATTTATTAAATGCTATTAATTTTTTAATAACTAAATGACTTATAATAATTAATTTGAAGTGATATAATAAAAGTACGATTGAAGCAGTTGAAACAGACATGTCATAAATGTCTATTTTATCTTTTTTAATTGAGTATTATTAATTTTCTTATATATAAATGAATTAAACAATTAATTAGGGATAATATAGTAAAATCACGGAACAGCTGAAGTAGGTGAAGAAGCAGGCATGTTGAAGAAGAGCTTTATCATTTTATGTCAATTTTATTTT
>NW_025826706.1:386686-399748 GCF_002878395.1 Capsicum annuum | reverse complement strand
AACTAATTTTTTCATTAGTTTAAAAATTCTAAATCAAATAAATTTGATTTTAAGAAGATTTAAAAAGTCTATAAATATACATCTACATCTCCAGTGTATTAAATCAATGAACCAATTGAAACTTTTGATGGGACAAATATATATGTGCTTACAATAAAATATATGTTTTTAATTTTTTACAGTTCATTAAAAACCTTCGTAATAGATAAAATCGTTTAGTTTTAAATAATCAAAAGTTATACGTGTGAGGCACGTGCGGCTAAACTAGTAGAAGGAAGTCATGTATCAGCACCACAAAAAATAATAGTCTAACCGCATGTGCCTCACACGTATAACATTTGAATATTTAAAATTAAATCATTTTGTCTATTGCAAAGATATTTAATAAAGTGTAAAAAGTTCAAATCATTTTTCATAGCTCTTTCCATAAACATATATTCACTAGAAGTATTAAATGGTTGATGGATCGTCACTACCTCTTTCATTTGATGCCAGGGTATCTTTCCTTTGTTGTCAGGGGTTAAGAGAGACCCATCGATTTGAATCATATATTTTGGTGTGATTATTCTTTTATATTTAATTTTTTTCTTATTTTTAATGTTAAATCTTTACAAATTATTGATTATATTCTTATTACTTTTAAAAATTTGATACTTTTTAAATTTTTCTTATTCGAACGCTTTTATATTTATTTTTAGATTTTCAAATATTCTTAAAATCAAATTTAGTTGATTTAGAATTCTTAAAAGAATGAAAAAATTTATTAGTTGTCATTAATTTTGATTACTTCTAATAAGAAAATTTTTATCATAAATATATTTAATTAATTTTCAACTCTTAAATATTAGGAAAAAATAGTGAAAAGATGATTTTGTCAAAGATTTTTAACGAAGGTAAAAAGTTCAAACAATATTTCTAAAGCCCTTCACACTTTTAATATTTTATAGATATAGATTATAAATTATAGATAGAGATTATAGATTATCTAATAAGTAAAGCAAAAAAATGTCATGTGTCATCATCACAAAAAAGCAGTATTTTTTTTATAAAAAATTGAAAAATTACCGTACACTCACACACACAAAAAAAAATAGTCGCTAATAGACTACCACATTTTAATGAAAGTGGGAAATTTAAAATTAAATTATTAATGTTATGATAAAATTTATAAGTATAACTCAAACCTTAAATCTATTACTTCAGTTTCTCCGCAATGTGTATAATTAGTTACTTTTTTAAAAAAATAATTAAATTTTTGTATCTATCTATCTATCTATCTCTCTCTCTATATATAAAAGCATCAGAAGAAGTCACGTGACATCACAATAAAAAGTCATGTGACAGTTTTTAGGACAAGGGTATAAAAATTGTAATAAAAATTTTGAATAAAAAAATTAGATATATTTAAATTTTGAAAAGATTAGATTTTGTAATTAAAAGATTATCATTAACTTGATTTCAGGAATGTTATATTGAAGAGTTGTAAATGAACTCTAAATATTCATAACTTATCCCTTTCAATATTATAAAATATATTTTAATATTAAATAAAATAATAATAATAATAATCTATATATATAATATTTGAATTTAAAGATACATTATCCTTTTAAATAAATCATTTTCTTTTATATATATATATATATATATATATAGTAGCAGTGTTGTAGTAGGATCATAGATAATGTAGTAGTACTATACATTAGTAGCAGGGGTAGTAGTAATATAAATATAAGGTAAAATGGTTTAGTGGACCCCTGTACTATGTCGGTTTTGTAAGTTAGACACTTCTACTTATATATTTATCATTTGGACTCCTGAACCCACTAAAAATAAATATTTCAAACTCTTTAACTGTTGACCAGGCCTATGTGGCATTAAAATAGCTGACTAGGTCACGCGCATTTGAGCGAGTGAGAGCATTATATGTATATTAAAATTAAAAAAATTTAAAAAACGAACTCAACTTTTTTTCAGTTTTTAAAATTTTAAAATATTTTAAAAATTAAAAAATAATAATTAAAAAAAAACAAATAAAATAAGGCCCTCCCCCAACCCCCTCTTCCAGTCCAGCACCCCCACTCCACCCCCACCGCCGTCCACCAGTCCCTCACCCCCACCGCCGTCCATAACTCACCTATCCCTCTCTTCTCCTCAATTTCAACCTCAGCCCAATACAAAAAAACATTTTTCCCACTCTTTATTTCACCACCACCATCATCTCCTCCAAAATCAACGAAAATTTTAATCTTTGTCACAACTCAAAACCTCTAATTTTGCTTCCAATTAAAAGGGTAAAAGGGGCTGTTTGGTTTGCTTCCAATTCACCGGAGCTTAAAGCTCCTTACTGGAGCAATGATATAAATAAGAGAGACGGGAGGGAGCTATTGGCTAATTATTTTTCGAAGCTCGAAGCTCCGGTAGTGATGAACGGAGGTGTTAATTTGCGAAATGCTTGTTTGATTTCTTCCTTACTTGTACTTTTTGTTAACCCTAATACTTTATAGTGATTCATTTTTGTTGATTAATTTTTTGAGGGTTAATTTTGGAGGTCAATTTATGTATATGTATATTCATGGTAGAAAAGGAGAAAATTGTGTGATATCGTGGAGGTTCCATGGTCGTGCCGCTGAGGTGGTGTGTAATTTTTTGTTGTAAACATGAAAAGCACTCATTCAAAAATTATTTTTCAGAGCTCGAAGCTCCGGTAGTGATGAACGGAGGTGTTACAGTGATGGTAAAGCGGTGGTGAACAGTGGTGGAGCTCACTGGTGAAGACGAGAAGAAGGGTTGGAAATAGTGAGGTTTTCGTAGTTAACAGGAGTTTGTCGCTGACCGGAGGTGGTTTTTCTGATGGTGGACGGAGATAGTGGTGTTTTGGTGGTGGACGGAGATGGAGAACAGAGAGATCATTTTTTTTTTCAATTCTCAATTTAAAATTTTTATTTTTTTAATATTTAATATCTTATGTGGCATTTTAAAAACGATCTGAAATTTAATATAGTATTTAAAAATATGTGGCAGCTGACATGGCGGCTGACGTGGGGAGAGTGTGTTACACTCACCAAAAAAGTATTTAAAATATTACTTTTTAGTGGGTTCAGGGGTCCATATGACAAACATGTAAGTAGAAGTGTCTAACTTACAAAACCGGCATAGTACAAGGGTCCACTGAACAAATTAATATGATATTTGAACTTCAATTTAAATAATTATTTCAATTCAAATATATTATTTATTAGATAAATATATATTATATTTGGAAAAAATAAGGATAAGAATAAATAACAAACTAATCTTCTTTTAACAAATTTATATGATATTTGAACTTCAATTTTAATTTTAATGATATTTAAATTTGAATTTAAATTTTAATGATATTTGAATTGAAATGGAGTTTTAGTTTCTTAACCTCTTTTATATATACTCCTAAATGAATTCTAACTATTTTATAATAATCATAATAATATTTTAATAAATAATAATAGTAGTAACAATGGGATAATACCCACGAAAATATCTGAACTTTAACCAAATTTTCAGTGGAGCATACTGAACTTTGCAGGGGTCCTACTACCCCCTAGACTTTTTTTTTATATTTTAGTGGCATATATCGGCCAACTTTTACATGTACGTGTAATCACCGACCTTGAGCGCGTGAGAGTGATTAAAAAGAGTTATAAACCTATTTTTTTTGGCACGTAACTTTATATATTTGGATTAGATTCATTTATTTGTTTAATTTAACCAATTTAAGGAGAGGTAAATCTCCTTCTTCTACTCTACTCCCTTTTCCTCTCAATTTTGGAAGATAAAAATTTTTCATTGATTTTCTTTATTTTTTTTGATAAATTTCTGACTATTTTCTAACTTCTTCTCACTAATTTCTAACTTCTTCTCACTATTTTCCCTAATTTTTAATTTGTGAATTTTGAAATTAAGGTTAGTTACTTATTCCAGAAGGGTTTATTCGACCTAATTGTACCACGTAATCTTTTAAAAAGCATTCTGAGTGAGTTATTTAAGCTCCACGCCTTTTTTCCTTTGAATCAAAAGATGGAAGATGTAAAATTGGATTTGAATAAGATTTGTTTAGACAAGGAAGATCCAATGTTGAATACAGAGGTGCGATGCAATCATGGTCTCTTACTCCATTTGAAGACTTCTTGGTCCGATAATAATTCGAAAAGAAGATTTTGGTCTTGTTCTTATTATGGATCAAACAAGTGTAACTTTTTTCTTTGGAGGGATGATGTGGTTGATGAATGATCTAAGTTCATTATTCCAAAGTTGGTGAAGAAAGTGAAGGACATGAATGAAATGTTGAACATAATGAAGACGAAGGAAGAATTGGTTGGTGCTTATTGTGATAGGAAAATAATGGAGATGGAAGCTGAATCTGCATGATGAAAGACGAGCTGAAAAATACACCATAGAAGACGATTTAAGTGGAGAAGATAGAGAGCTTCAGTAGTATTTTCATGGTGTGTGTATCATAATGTGTATTGCTATATGGTTCAAAATAGCCAGTTGAAGTATTTTGTTTAGTGTTGTAATATAAATTTATCGTTGGTAGTATTTCTTGTATGGTATGGTAGTTTGAACTTGATTCTCCTATGGCAGTGTTTCTTATATGGTGGTTTGAAGTTGATTTTGTTGAATGAAATCTCTTATTTCAAACTGATTATTGGTTTTAAGTACTTGTTTGTTTTGCTCATTTTGTTAAGCTAAATTCATTATACTTGTTTGTTTTGCTCATTTTGTTGAGCTAAATTCGTTACTGCAAAATTGATAGAAAAGAAAGAATACAACCACAAAGGATAGATACAAATTTATAGATCCCAATATTCAATACAGTAGAACAAAATCAGTGCATAACTGTTTGAGATGCAACTTGAACTTTCAAGTGCAACATATACTACAAAATAACTACATAGATATCTGAGATGCAACATTCAAGTGCATCATAGAACCTTCACAAAAAATGATCTTGTCAAAATAACCTATCCCAATTTACAATACAACATCAGTTTTAGTGTCAAAAACTATCAACATTTTAAAACTACTTTCATTGTTGCTTGGATTGTGATGAAGCCATTTTTTTGTCTTTTGTTCATTCTCATCTCATCTCTCATCACTTCAAGTTGGTTTCCAGTCATTGTTTTTTTTGTCCCTCCACCTTACTCCTATTTTTTATTTATAACCAAGGTCCCCAATAATATTAGCAGATCTTATAGAATGTGCAGAACCGGTATGTAGTATCCTACTACTTGGCAACCCAGGCTGCAGACAAAGAAAGAAAGAAAATTATACACATATAAACATCTAAAGATAAATTAAACTTAAATTAAGACAATTAGCACTTACATTATATGTTGTGAAACCATTTTCAGCAATCAAAACACCCATTCCGACTGTCTTTGGCCTTTTACCAGTTGAAGCATGTGGATTTGGTGGATTATGAACAGGTGAAGCAGATGGATTTAGTGGAGCATAAATAAGTGAATTGGGTGGATTTGGTGGAGCATAACTGGTTGGATTTTCAAACCACTCACGCAAAAGTGTCTTTCTAGCCAGTGCTGTCACCAAGAGGTGTTTTTCTTGGTCTTTCCCTACCTCTTGCAGCTACTGCAGCTGCTGAAACATGTCCAACACCCTTTCCCCTTCCTCTTGCAGCTGTTGCAGCATGTTCAACACCTCTTCCCCTTCCTCTTGTAATTGCTGCAGCATGTTCAACACCCCTTCTCCTTCCTCTTACAGCTGCTGCAACATGTTAAACATATTCAATATTTGCATCTGGTGTAGCTTGTCCAGCTGGTGCAACAAGTGTTGTCTTTCTAGGCCTTCCCCTAGGTCTAGGAGGTGCATCAGGATTATCACTTATTTTTATTGGCCTTTCCCTAGGTCTAGGAGGTGCATCAACAGTAGGAGGAGGAGGAGTGTTTCTTTGCCTCCCCCTAGGTCTTGAAGTACTTGGTACATCACTTGGTCCAGCATTAAGAATACTTGATCCAACAGAATCCTACAAAAATAGTTGAAGCAGTCACATATTCAAAAATAATTAAGCTACAAATAAATAATACAAGTCATTTAAAGTTACACACCTTGAAAGGACAACCTCTTTTGTTGTGATTTTGTCTATGACAGATGCTACAAGTCATGTAAACCCCTTTTCTTGACATCTTTCCACACTTGTTGGTCTTATAAAACTATTTATTCCTTCTCTTCTTTATCCTGCCAGGCATAGGAACAACAACTGGAGGCTCCACGTGAGGATTTGTTGACTCTGGCCATATGTTCATGTTGGTCAATGGTTGAATGTAGTGACAGTAAGTTTTGAGATAAGTCTCCTTACTGTAACAGCTATCAACAAAATCAATTGGGTCTAATTTCTTATAGAGTATGGCTGCAATTCCATGTGGGCATGGTATTCCCTTGAGCATCCAAGATTTACAGCTGCATGTGTTATCCCTCAAATCCACACTATGTATATATGGTCCATTTTATATTTTAAAACCTCTCTCTCCATTGAAGTCTATATTATATGTCATTGACTTCTCAGTATTTTTTCCTAACACTCTCAAAGCCATTGGAGATATTTTAGTTACTCATGTTTTTGGAAATTTTGTTAATTCACCTAGTCTAGTCATTACCTTCACCCTTATCTCTTTTAGCATAGTAATAATTGTTTTATGCCTTGGTCCTAAAATCCAAGCATTAAAGCTCTCAGTCATGTTATTATCTATGTTATCAAACTTGATGTCAGTTCTAAAGTACATTTTACACCAACTTTATACCTCTGGAACAATATCTTTAGCACCTAGCATAGCCAATTGGTTCAGATTTTTCTTCATTTCAGCTTCAAAAGGTGTTTTTTGCACATTTTTAGAACTGGCCCCTTCTTTGAAGACCTCTCTATTTTTTCCCCAATTGGCAAGGATGTGTCTTGCACATATCCTATACTCCACCTCGGGTAAAAACTCTATCAATGTTGCTCTAAGACCCTGAAAATCAGATCATAGCAAATTACATATTCATAACTGCATATAATATTCATTACACATAACTAAATGAAGAAAAAAGTATACCTTTTGCATATCTAAAATAATTGTGTAATCTCTGCCATCTGTTAATCCCAAATCCTCTATCAATAATTTCACAAACTATGTCCAAGTGTTCTTATTCTCATACTGTACTACAGCCCAAGCAATATGCAACATTTGATTATTGCCATCTTTAGTCACAACAACCAACAACTGTCCTTTGGTTACTCCTTTCAGGAAACATCCATCTAAATCAATACATCTTCTACAACCATCCAAAAGATCTTTTTTGAATGCATCAAAACAAATGTAGAAACTTTGAAAAACAAGCTTACCACTATCATCAGAATCATCAACTTTTACAACACAAATGGAACCCAAATTGGACCTCCACATTTCATTCCTATAGTTAAATATTCTTCCAAACTCTTTCACATGATTACTCATTAAATCTTGAAGTATTTTACCTCTAGCTCTCCTTGCAGTAGTCTTTCCAACATGTATACCCAATTCTTTTCTAATCAACTACTAGAATTGAAATATTCTCATATTTAGTTGCTCACTGATTCTATCTTTGAAATGCTTGTGCAGGAATTTTGCATTACACATGGAATTTTTAGTGGTTTTGATACACCTATGCTTAGGATTATAGGTTTTAATTTGAAAATCATTGGTAGACTTGTTAATACTTGCATATAACAGCCAAGGACACCTTTCCCTACATCTAACCCTAACCTTTTTAGACTCATTAATATACTTCTCTAACTTAACACCTCTTTGAAGTGCATATTTTGTAACAACGTCTCTAAACTCATTTACATCCTCAAAAACCATGCCCAATTGCCACATAACCTGTTTTGCAGAATTATCATACACTACCTTTCTACTATCTATCTTTCCTAACCCATCTTCTAAATCAGAGTCCACACTATATTCATCAGAACTACAATACACAGGCTCATCCCCATCAACTTTACCTTTTAAACTTTTATCAGCAATTTCTGTCTCTTCAAATCCCAAATCTAGACCAACTTCACCAACAGAAACTTCTTTAGGGTCATTAGATTTTCTTTCTCTTCTCTTTTGCCTCTGGTATTTCCTCCTTTTAGCCCTTAGGTTTATGTCTTCCTCATGCACATCATTTTTAAATTCATCATTATCTTCAATAAATAGATTTTCATGGTCTGAATCTGAGTTGTTTTCAGTTGAGAAGTCAAAAGCATCATTATTTACAGCCTCAGAAGTAGCTGCAGCTTACCCACCAGCTGCAGCCTCACCACCAGCTGCAACAACACCTGCATATGAGGCCTCACCAGATGCAGCCTCAGCAGTAGCTGCAGCTTCACCACCAGCTAGAGCCTCACCACCAGCTGTAACAACACCAGTAGATGAGGTCTTATCAGGTGCAGCCTCATTTTTAAGCTCAACATATGTTGTAGTAGTTGGTACTTCATTAAAATGACCACCCTCAACCCCTTTTCAATAACCCTATCCCCTTCATGGACCCTCTTGTCCCCTTCTTTATTAAAAATAATAAAAGATTCCTCATTGGTATTAGTGTATTCCAGTAAACTAATGGGACCATTAACTTGATCAAGTGGATCAACCATGTGACAAACGTACACCACAATAATATCCCCATTTTCAAAGGATTATGAAAGTTCAAAAATATCCTCATCATGTTGAAAAGATAACAGAAAGTCCTTTTTAGGTGGCCTTAGATAAAATGTGCACCTTGTTGTAGCTTACCTTAACTCTTTTAAAAAGCCAGTTAGCTCAAAATAAGTTAATTTATCCACATCCACATCAAAAATATATGTGACTTTACCACCCTCATATTCTGCTTTTGTACTTTTACTATTCAAAACACCACCATAAAATATCTCAGGGTTATATATGTAAAATTATCTATTCCTGAAATTTAGTCACATTCACAACGAGTTACAATTAAGAAAAAATTGATTATTCAAACATGCAACAATTAGTCACACAGAAAGAGTCAATTTAGATTATAAAAAAGCCCTAACTTATTGATAAAAATAAAAATGATTTAGAATAGCAAAAAATTCTAAATTTGACAAATTGTGAAACTACAGACTAGTTGAACAATAATCCTAAAGAAATTATCATAAAGTTTTAATTGTTAAGTTTAGCAAAGCTAACCTTCAAGACTTGTTCAACACCAACACTCTCACAGCTCCCGATACAAAATCACACCTCGAGGAACAGCCGAACAGTTGTTAAAAGATAATATATTACAACTGTCATTATTATTACTATTAGTATATGCGTACTATAATTTTTTTAACTATTATTATTATTATTAATAATATATTAATAATAATAATAATAATAGTGGCGCTAATTTATTTATTCATCTAAATTGAGAAATAAAAATTTAAATAAGTTAGAAATTACCTACTATTATCACTAACTTAATTTTTATTATTATTATTATTATTATTATTATTATTATTATTATTATTATTACTATTATGAAACTTAAAATACTAAAAGATAAGCATTATCTCAACACAAGCTAACAATGTTGTAATTGTTATTATCATCATTATCTAAAAAAAAAACTGAAAGATAAGCATTGCCCCCACAATATGCGATTAACCCACGTGATTATTATCTAGAGGTATTCCAACACACGCATAAAAGGAAGAACTTTAAGTTTACAAAGCCACCATTTCAGGCTCTTCTAAAATTTATTGGCTAAGAAAAGAAGATTTTTGGTGAATAATTATTATTTTCTTTGTCTACTTTCGGGCTCTTCATCTCCGAGTCGAAATGGTAACACATTCCAAGTAGATGATGACTGAAACAATGGTTTTAATACGTAAAAGATTCATAGGTAAAATGATTTCATATTAATTTTTTTCTATTTTTTATAAAGAAAAATGATTTCATATGAATAGTTTTTCCATTATTTATAAAGAGATTTTTTTTAGAGTTATTTTTATTTTTTAACGATGATTTTGTTGGTATTATTCATTTGTAGAGGAGATCGAGCAAAATGAAAAGGATAAAAGAATGCGGTGCTGAAATTATATTTACGTCGTGAAGAAAGTTTTTAAAGTGATTTGAAGTTTTTATGGTATATATTTTTAATGATGTATTCTATTAAATTATTGAAAATTTTTATATGCCTTAAGTTTTTCAAAGTTAAGTTTGATATTATTGCTCTTTTTAAAAAATATTGTTGTTTTAAAGTTTTATAGTTAATTTAATTGAATGCAACTCATAATTATATGTTATTGCAGTTGGTTTTTGTATCACAGATTGGAGGATGAGCAGTGATGGGGGAATTGTAATGAGTGTTGTATGATCAATTTTACAAGTAGTTTGATGAATTGTTCTGTAAGTAATAATTTAACAAATAACAAATTAATTGTCGTTTGATAAACTAATATGATATTTGAAGTTGAATGTTGTTTTAACTTCTTAGTCTCTCTTAAATATACATCTATATCATTAGCTTGATGAATTTATTTAGTTCATTTTTTATTTTTTCATTTAAGAAAATTCTATTTTTAAATGTCACACCTATATGGAAGCATATGGCATTCTCATGTTCATCGTCCTTTGTTAACGTTAACAGCGAGGAACAACAACCTACAACCATTGATGTTATCTCAATCTCCTATCGTACCTTTTCATCCTGCACTATAAATGATAACACTCTTTAAGGCCAATAATGATTGAAACGGCGACTTTCATTGTAAAAGATTTATAGGTAAATCTGTTTCAAATTAATACCTTTTTATGATTTATTTTTTAAAGATTTTTCCTTGAGAGTTGTTCTTATCTTATATTCACAATTTATTGTTATTGTTGACTTGCAAAAGAGATAAATAAGAATGGAGACAACTAATAATGAAGAGAAGGGAAGAGAAGAAAAGAACAAATAATTTCAGAAGTAGAAGTTTTGTTCGTATAGTTCCTAAGCTTAAGATTTTCTAAATATGTGTTTGATATCATTGTTTTCCTTTTTTATGTTGCTTTATAAATTTTAAAAACTGATAGGGTAACAATAAAATAAAAAAGTAAAAGACAATCAATATTAAATATGTGATATTTTTACATTGTAAATAACATAATAAAGAAAAGAGTGAATACATCTTTTCCCCCTGAACTTGTCCTCCCAACTCACTTTAGCACTTAAACTTAAATTTTATTTATTTACCCCCCTTAACATTTTTAAAGTGTATTAATTTAACCCCTATAGATGACGTGGCAAAAAAAAAGTGAGTGATTTTTTTTAAAAGGCCCACTTTATTATTTTTATTATTATTATTTATATATATACATACATCTATAATCTATATCTATATTTATAATCTATAATCTATAATCTATAATCTATAACTATATCTATAATATATTAAAAGTGTGAAGACCCTTCATTAAGTTTAACACATTAAGAAAAGTGATTTAAACTTTTTGCCATTCATTAAAACATTTTACAATAGACAAAATTGTCTTTTTTTTTTTTTCTCCAATTATTATTTAATTATATGGATAATTTTGAATCCTAGAATATATGGGTTAGGATTTTAAAATATGGTAATGGATTAGGACTTCAAAATATGGTAAGTTTCTTTTCTTAAATTAGGACTAGGTTTAATTTTCAACATATTTTTATATTAATATATATTGTCACATCCCACGCTTGTATTTTGTGTTTTCTTCAACCATTGTAATTGTCATCCGCTAGGTTAGTATGTTATTCTCTCTCTCTCTTTTTTGAGTTGTTTTTTCTTTTCTATTAGTTGTCGTGACTTATTATTTTTTCTTTAGCTTAGAGAGTGATTTTAAGTTTAACACACCATGCATTATTACATCTGTTTTGTTCGTGAATTTTGATTTCTAGGTTTGATATTCTCGTATGTTCGAATCTAACAATGTAATTATTTTTCTCATAAATATATGTGCTTACGATAAAATATCTTTTATAAAATTTTTGTACTTCATTAAAAACCTCGTGATAGATAAAATCTTTTAATTTTAAATAATCAAAAGTTACACGTGCAAGGCACGTGCAGCTAAACTATTACATATATATACATATATACATACATATTTATACATACATACATACATACATACATATATATATATATATATATATATTTGGCTTTGAAATTTAATCTCATACAACTACACATCTGTGTATTCAATTCTAAGCATTGACCTGACTTGCGCACCAAAATTTTGGGTTTGAAATTTAATCTCATACAACTGCACATTTGTGCATTCAATTCTAAGCATCGACCTGACCAGTAGTTTATTTAGTTCGTCTTTTTATTATCCAGGCCATATATTTTCTTGGGGACTATTTGATATAAAACATGCTATCTACGAACACCGCACAACAAATTCTTACCGTGTAAAATCAACCACCCCCATGAAGTCTTTTGATTGTGACTCCCAACTCACCTTGAAGTGGCTGCTTTATGAGAAGTGTTATGGTTGTGCCATTATCCACTGTAACAAAAAGATAAAAGAAAACACAAAGGAAAAAACAGAGATATTCCTTGAATGTGAACGAAAAAATAATGAAGTGCAGCATCGAGTGGAATCATAAATCTTGTGTTTAATTGGTAGGACCGATTTTCTTCTGGATTCCAAACAGCAAAGGTGCCATTATCTATGCCATTTCTGAATTTGGGATTGTTTATGCTATTTCTGTAGACATTTTTGAGTAAAAGATTGGAAATTTGGGAGTTTTGGGATTTTAGGTTGGTTAATGTGAAAGAATTTGGATTTGAGATTTTGTGTATTGATGTGTTTTTGTGATCATATACTTGTATTTAGTCCATTGTTGAATTAACTCAATTTAATTCAAGTTAATTTTTCATTAATGAAGAAAAAAAATCATTAAAAAGCTTGCAACAATAGTGAAAGAAAGAGAAAAAATGGCTTTATGTGAAGAAGAAGAAGAAGAAGAAGAAGAAGAAGAAGAAGAAGAAGAAGAAGAAGAAGAAGAAGAAGAAGAAGAAGAAGAAGAAGA
>NW_025826706.1:361419-386586 GCF_002878395.1 Capsicum annuum | reverse complement strand
GAAGGAGGAGGAGGAGGAGGAGGAGGAGGGAGGGAGGGGACGGGGACTGCTGTCTACTGAAGAAGAAGAAGGAATTGGAGTGGGGGTGGGGTGGGGGCTGTGAAGAAGAAAATGAAGGAGGATGGGGTCTATTTTATTTATAATATATATATATATATATATATTTTAAAAAATATTATATATATATATAAATCGTATATATATATATGTTTTAAAAATAATATATAAAAAGTAAGTGTGTAGGATTATTTAAAAAAAAAAAATTATATTTTTCTACATGGCAATGATATGACACTTATGTGGCATTGATTTGGCAACACTGGAAACATTGATTGGAGCTTCACCGATTTAGCATTAATGGGACCTAAATATAAAAGTTGGTGATACCATCTAGTTCAAAATAAAAGAATAAAAGCTCTATGTTTTAACTTTGGATCCACTATTTATATATATTCCATTTCATGGTTATTTTATATAAATTACATCTTATCACTTTACTTGTTCTTCCTACCAATATAGTCCACGTATTGACTGGCTTCGAGCGCTACATTATTTTGAGATATAGGTTCAGAGACACTCTCTTGTAGTTTTATGTAGTGTGAGAATTTATTTAGGATAGCTTCTACAATTTGTGATCCCTCCATTCTCTAGAAGTCCAATTTAATTCTTATGTTAGACTATTTTTAAGAGTTTTATGGTATTGCCAAATCCTTATTCTGGCATAGTTAGTAACTCATGATGTTAGGGTCTTGGTAGACCTATCTTACATCTTTTGTAGTATTTTGGATCTAACTTAGTCATTTTGGTATTCTCTTAAATTTTTGTATAAAGACACTAATATTTATAAAATATCTTTCATTTTCGTAATAAATGTTTCATTTCGAACGTATGGAATGAATGCTCATAATGTAAGCTAAGTGGTTCTCTCAAGCCAATGATGGTTTGGGTGCCTGTTATGTCTAGGTCCTAGTCTTTGATTATGACAAACTATGTATCAGAGCAAAGTTCAACTGCTCTAGAGTATTTACAAAATTATATATAGTAGAGTCATGCTTGTGGGTATGTTGTACACCACACTTATAATGAGGAGGCTATAGGACATTAAGGATATGTTTCTGACTTTTTCATCTCCATATCGTTTCATAGTATTGTCCATGAAAAAGTAATCCAAATTTCTGTCTGTCTTAAATTTTGTTGGCTATGTCCCTTTACAGAGGGGATACAAGTGCCAAAGTTTAGATTCCTAACAATTGAATCTTTTCTTATTGAGTCATAAAAATATTATGAAACTACATAAAAACTTGAGAGGAGTCCATTAGTGCATCAAAATCTATTTATTTAAAGCATACACCCCTCTCTCCATGAATCATGTGGTTGAGTCGAGGTGAGATATTTATTTAGACCCCTTTCAGAAACATTGCTATAGATGTCATGCTTAAGGGGAAGATAGGAAGCTAAATGTTATCATAATGTTGCCATCTGATGGGATAGTATTAATTTGAGTATTATAAGGTATGAGAAGTCAAATGATCCTAGAGCAAGAACTATGAAGTCATAAGTTCAGAAGTTAGAGTTAGGGTAACTTCTGAGTAAAGAAGGTAGTTATAGTCATGTAACCTTTGAGTGAAGAAAGGTGGTATGCCCTTATGCTAATTGACTAAGGTGTAGGAAGATTCATAGATTTTATGGTACATACTAGAGAAAGTGATTATTTATGATGATTTAAAAGAAAATTTAACTAGGAAAGAGGTCATGATGGCTTGTGATTACAGTACTATAATCAATTATAGATTATAAATGGAGTGATATAGCAGTTAAAAAATTAAGACTTTAATTTTGGGATCTTGGAGAGGGAAACTTGGTGATATTTACAAAACTTTGAAGGTAGTTTGAATGTATGCATGGGTAAGTAGATATGATGTAGGGAAGGAGAACATGCTGATAGAATGTAATGTGTTATGTAAGATTAAGATTAACTATCCTTATCATATGATTTTACTAGACCTAGATTTCCTTGACCTTAAATCTAGTAGTTGTAAGCTAGTATAGTATGTGAGAAGATGTGTAGAAGTAATGTTGCAAAGAAGAATGTGCTTCTAACCCATGGTTTAGGGGAATGAGAAATTAAGTTTGATTAATTTATCAAATATTTTTATGGAATAGTGTAGTATGTGGGATGTTTCATTGATAGTCCATGATTTGTACTATACACTAAGTTTAAACTTTAGGTGTCTGTAGTTAAAAGAATGATTGTTTGAAGGTAGTAATGCAGTTTTTGTGGAAATGAATATATTAGGCTAGATGTAGTTTGTGGAATAGATTAGTTTCATATCTTAGGAATGGTTTTCATAAGTAATTATGATATATGCATGAATACTAGTGTTGAAACCTTGAAGCAATAAATTAGGGCTAAGTCATTAGATGAATAAGAGCCTTAATATTATAACAATAAGTATTACCCTAGGTAGTATTTTTTTAGATGAGATCTTATATTTATAATTGTGATGTGTTTCTAGTAAGTGTTCATGAGTTTTTTCGTATAAAGAAGGCTAGGTAAATATCGTATGGTGTTTAGTAAAGATGAATTGAGGAGATTTTGATAAACAAAATTAAACTTCTTAATATATTTTCAAATTTCTTTGATCTAGGTGGATTTGGAATTAGAGGTGTGATGCTATTAGACTATGAAGAGTTAGCTAGATTGTTCAGTGTTATAGTGATTGGATATGTATGCCTGTGAGAGTGTATGTTGGGTTAATTTTTATAGAGGTTAGGAATGTTCCAAGAAAGAATTTAATATCTTCATATTATAGTTTATCAGGGTGAGAGTAGTGTTCATGTGTATAGTAATACTCCCTTTGTATTGAGTGTTGTTCTTATAAATTTTATGAGAGAATATGTTTGAAAGTCTAGGAGAATGATCGTTGAGCTATGAGTGAGATGATGAACTAAGGTAGATCTTGAATTTTATCATGGTGGCGAACTTTAAGAAAGATTCTTGATGAGATCTATTCTTATTCTAGAAAGTTCCTCCTACTTCAGTTTAAGAGGACATTCTACCAATGTCTTATGTATTCAAGTCATGCTGATATCTAAGGTTCAAGTTTTCTATGCAACTTATGTTCATGCGCCAGCTCCTAAACTAGAAGCAGTAACGTCTCTCAACAATCCAAGCCTCTAAGTATTCAAGCTCTATCTTACAATGCCCATGATCCATAAGCTCATATCTAATGTTATACTTAGTTCTAAGAAACTATACTTTCTATATGTTACCAAATCATTTTTATGTCATGTGTATGACCAAAGTGGTACTATCTATGTAAACTCATGACCATTCTCAGTAATTAAAATGTGAAGCAATAGCTCCAAGCAGCAATCCTTGTCATATTCTTTGAATTTATGAATTCCATCTTTATGTTATGCAACTCAGAATATATGCACTTCTGTATCTTAGAGTGCTCAGTCATATGAACTCATGCTATGCTATGTTTATACCTGAACGACCCTCTATTCATGATCTATATGTTTAATATATGAAGCATTTCGTGCCTATTATACCATATCTCACTTCACAGACCCCATTACGAGTAGTGAGATAAATATGAGTCATAATAGAGTAGTATCACTCATATTCCTGAAACTCTTAATCTATTTCGTATGTTATGATGATGATTGTAGTGATAGTAGATGAGTAATTATTTATATAAGAGAGTACATATTCCTTGTTATGAAAATTATGATGTGACACTTCAAGAAAAGGTTATAGGTGGCGAGGGAAGAGTGAGATAGACTTTCGTTATGTGAAATGATTAGAAAGTGGATATATGGTACAAATCTTTGTGAAAGTGGTTATAGTTGCTGATTTTACCTATGTAAATCCATACAATTAGAGTAGAAATAGGCTAGAATGTAGTGGTTTATAAATATGCGAACCATTACTCTATGGGGTTTGTACATTGGTATTGATCTTAGGAATCAGTCGATTGTGGCGATAAGAACGATTAGCAGCTTTAGGGACCAAATATTTTGTAGGAATATAGGGTATAAAAGTTCTTAGCTTAGGCCAGACTGATCACATTATAGGTAGAACATTTTGTCTTTATGTTATACTTGAATGTAGATACAATGTACGACTAGATTCATACTACTCAAGTTGTATGTTCCCTTGGCTATCATAAGTGGCAAGAATTATGGTGTGGTTTTTGGAGGAGGATTGTTACAAGAACTATGGATAATATTAAAGGTTATTAGTTGTATTGTTAAGGTAATGTACTATAAGATCATATGACCAACATAACCTTATTTGTTGTTAGGTGTCAATCCAAATTCCAATCTAAGTTTATTATAAAATATTTATCTCAAATTAATTGAAATGATGTTTTTTGGTACTCATGTTTTAACCTGTAACTATGTTGAACTTTTAACATAAATTTATTTGTGCTTGACCGATTTACTTCATGTTGTGCTGAAATTTAACCAGTGTATATATGAATTATAAGTGAAGTTAAATGATAAGTTTCATCCCATATATCGTGCTTGTAGATTTTTTATAAGTCTCCATTCATCATTCAAGATGAATGATCTCGAGGGGGAGATATTCTAAAATCCTGAATTTTTGACTAGGATTTGAACCACTCTTTGTATGTGTCTAGGCTACCAAACTCGGTGATCTACATTTGAATATAAGTATAATGACCAATTTCATAGTGTGTTGAGTGCTTTTGATGTGAATTATGGTCATAAGAAAATCTAGTGTAAAGTTGAATTGAGATCTCATTGATCAATTGAGTTTTAGTATACGTTTTACATGGGTCAAATTCAAATGAGCATTTCTCCTAGAATATCAAGATTTATGTGGCCCATTACATATCCAATTAAAGATCTTTGATTTTTCTTTCCAACACCACAAACAACTCTTAGATCAGATTTTGGAGTGAAAATTTATGGGCTTTCCAATGGGAGTCCACATAGGTTCATGGAACGAACCTTAGACTCCATGATATCCCCGTGCCAAGAAGCTTGGCCCTCATGATTTTAGCATGGCGCATAGATGATGTATAGTAGAATATACTTTTATTTTCCTATGTATTTTTAAGGGAATTTTGGTCTTTTCCTTACCCAAAATCATTCCCCACCTATACAAATCATTCCCAAATTCCTAAGGCACTATTTTAACAACCTTAATAGGTTACTCTTCTCCCCAAAGTTCCAAGAAACAAGATCAACTAGGGTTCAAGGGTTAAGACTCTATTTCAAAGTTTTCTTGCATTCTCTCTGTCAAAAGGTATATATAACAACCCTACTTCTACCAAATTTTGAAAGTATGTTTTATAAACACTTGTTTATGCGTAAATCACAGTTTCAACTAAAGCTGGAGGGTTATTGAATGATAGACAAAATTTGGGATTTTTAACACTTTCTTTATTTAAATTTTTTTTCATCATATACGTGACTGGGGTTGTAAGTTTACTTGGATTATGAACTTATGTTTTTCAAATTGTCAATGTATGTGGAGAAAATCTTTTTGAAACCTTTTTCCAATCTATAATCTTTAAGCAATTATGTATATTTTAATATTTCAGGTATTGAGTTAGCGTTTGAAAGTATGTTTTGAATTTATGAGAAAGACATGAAATTATGATGAAACTAATTGGAGAATTGCATTTGAAGAGGGTAGATGAACCTATTTACATTCCTCCATATTTAATTGTTGATATTGGCTAGGTCAAATGTTATTGCTACTTGATGAGCTTTTATTCTATGTTAGCGTTTTAATGAAACAAGAATGAATTGACCCACTATAGATTGTTTTATACATGATTGGAGAAATGCTCCTAATTGGTAAACGAATTTCAGAAATGGTTTGATTGATTTTAAAGAAGTATTATACACATGATCTTTGACATGTTGGGCATAAGAAATTGATGGCATGGCTTATGGTCTATGAATGATGAAATAGATGACTTGCAAGTCTTGGTATAATGACACCATATGTGATCTATGCCCTTAATTGAAATGGAAATATTTTCTTATAATGCTTGGTGATATGAAAATACTAAAATATAGGCTTAACTAGAATTAGATGGTTTACCGAGAAGGTGTGAGTCCAAATGGCTTAACACTCGAAACCTATGTTTTGATAAAATAGGGATGGCCGACCCTTAATTGGAGGACCTTAGGATTTTCTCTATGAGGATGATTGTGCTGGTCATGATAATTTTATTTTGATTCATATGGAAAACATGGATTGGGGCATAGCCATCCAAGCATTGATCGGACCTACATAAACTGTGATGTTTAAATGGAAGTCGGTGATACCATCAAGTCCAGAACTAAGGAACCAAAAGATTTATGTTTTAACTTTGGAGACACTATTTATTTATATTTCTTTTCATCATTATTTTATATGAAGTATATCTATAATGACCCACTAAGTAATTTTCTTTATTTCCATACATTTGGGCATTTCAAATTGTCCCATAGCAGTTACGGGTTATTTATGATATGTCAAAACTATTAGTTCAATTATCAAATAGTTCATTTGGATTTTAGGCTCATTTCCCTATTTTGTAGTCTCGGACCAAGGATCTTAGTAAATGATCTCGGATGAGAATTCTTACAGTGCCTTTAACTCATAGAAAATTGGTTTTAGTTTAGAGGGGCCCATTATTTGGGTCCCAATGCTTGAAAACTCATTTTCAAACTATTGGATGGAATTTGATTAAAATGGAAATAGTCATGGGGCTCACATTCAACTGGAATGATCTCATATGTATGTTTTGATCATTACATTGAGTCTAGAATATCAAATTTGATATTGTAGTATAGTTTGTTTGTGCACACAAGGTTCTGAATGAATCTCGAGCACGCACTCAGAGTCAAATAGGACTTAGCATTTTTGCTAGTTTTCCAACATCTGGTGCAACTATCTTTTACTCTTTGCATTCATCCGAATAGGTTCATGTATACAAAATGTCAAGTTCTTGACCTTTATAATCGTGAACCTTACTTCTCATCTTCGTGATGTGGGTTAGCACTGACATGGTCCAGTTCCTTTGTTGTGATTACCGATAGTTGCCCGTGTTTGCAATGGTATAAATTCTTTACCTACATGTTTACAACCCTTTGGTCACATTCACAAAGGGAACTTTTCTTGGTCGTAATTATTGTGACCCTTGGCCTTTGTAATTGCGAAGGCCAGATCCTTGGAAGTATATATTTTCCCCATTAGCGATCATTCAGTATTTTCTAACCCTTTTTCCTCCATTTTTGTACCCTATACCTTGGAAAATAGTGGTAAATCATCCATTGAAGCCAAGGTAAGCTAAACTAAAACATCTTGATAATTTCCCATTAACTCCCTCCATTTTCCTTGATAAATTCGTATAAGTTAGTTTGAAGTTACTCAACTTTACGGGATGATTTGAGCCACAATTTGTGCCCAACTTTTGAGCACACATTCTTTGTCCTTCGAGCGACCTCTTGATGGATTCAATTTTAGAATTTCATTAGCGGTATTTGACTTGATTTTGTACTTGGAGTTTTATATTACAATATGGGTATTATTTTACTCCTATTAACATGTTAATTATTATTTTTATAGTGAAACATCCTTTTGGGATTGTGTATCAAAGATGAGCGGTTCATGAACAACTAGAGAATGCAGTTCAACATCTAGGTAGGCTTCATCCTAGTTTTCTCTATGAGATGGTCTATGTATAGATTGCATTTTAGATAGGGACTATAACTATTATATCATGACTTAACCTATTTAGAAATTTCGGGATTGAAATGTGCCCCGAAACTTAGAATAAGATATCATTTATAGCCGTTGAACCCTATGATCTTTGAGTATAAGCATGATTAACCATAAATTAAGGTTAAGGACCCTTTAATACAAAAGCTATTATTGAATTAGCAATTTGGAAAGTATCTTCTCAAACTATGGTGCTATTATTATGTTAATTATGTATTGTTGGGCCTAAAATAAAGGTTACGATACCAGTTTGACTCCAGGTGAGTATTCTATGCATAAAACAATGCGATGCTAGTATATAGATGCTTAGGCAATTATGGTTGTATTGTTTGGATACTGATGATAGCATGCAATCTTTTAAGCACATTTATGATCACATAGTGGTATGATTTCAATCAAATCCATCATTTTACTAATGCTTTCTAAAAATGAATTTATTCCCACATTCACTTTTGGAAGTGAATTCTTTTACGATGGGAATCACACCACCTTATTATTGAATTATGAAATTTTGATACTAAATATGATACTTTGGAAATTTAGTGTGAGGTCGATTCTGGTCCATTATTAAACACCCTTTCACCATTATTATTTACTTCTATCGAAGAAGAGTTTGACCTTTTCGATATTATTATGCCAATTTAGCCCCGTGCATGATCTCGACAATGAATTTACAAATTTAGACTCCTTAAATATCAGTTTTGTGTGTGTGTGTGTTTGTATATATATATATATATATATATATATATATATATATACTAGACTTACCACACATGCATTGCACGTGAAATATTGGATTGATCAACACACCATTCATAGGAAAAGTTGATATCCCAAAAGTCCATAGTTTAAAAAGATCATATTAAATTTTCAGAATAGTCAATGCACTTGTATTTTTTTATAGATACATATAATAAGCTGTATGATTCCTTTATAGATTAAGACTCTAAACTAACATCACATAAGCTATGAATAGGTTTATCATCTTTCAGCTTTTGATTTTCGCAAATAAACTTGCAGATGTGTTTTCTCTGTGAGTGAAAATGGTGTCAATAGACTTAAGACTTAAACTTTGTATACAAAGAAGCTATATACATCAAAGAATGTACTACTATAAGTTATACTACAAATCCACTAGTACCATCTCTATAATCACCCAACACAAACTAATAAACTATAAACACTTTTATCTTTCATCTAGGCTAAAACAATATTCTGATTTTTGTAGGCTAATCATTTGTTGACTTAACATATTTATTAACAGACATATGAGTCACTATTGCATAGTCAAATCATTACTTACGTACTGCAGGGAACTCAAGTGTAACACAGGCATAGCAAGAAAGTGTAATCCGAGTCACTCTTCCTAAGGCTATTGTCTCATAATGGCTCATAAAATCTTGTATATGCTCAAGCAAGTTAAATTGAGTTGTCCACCAACATGGAAGATGAATCTAGTTCAATACATGAAGTAATAATCATGTGTTCTAGTATCGTATGACATCTTCAATTGGTATAATTTTCTGTTTCTGTGATTTGCTATATTAATGTCGTTGTAACCCTCTGGTTTGTTTTTTTTGAGGCAGCAAATATTAGTAATGATCAATAGCTTGTTCATAACATAAGTGTAATTATTTTGCAAGTCCTTGCCTATCGGGTTGTTTAGTGGCATAGGATATATGACAAACAAAGAATTCCTTCATCTTTCTCATCAATACAGGAAAGTATTTCCTTAAAAATTATAAACTTATGCATGCATGGACATACACAAAAAAACACTGTCTCTTTGATTTAAGTTTACTATGGCAAACAAAAAGTCCAAGTGAATGAAGTCTGAAGCATTACCTAATTTTTTGATTGTAATGATTGGCCCATTACAGTTCAATGAACCGTCCCTTATAGTGGACATTTTTATAGAAGTTTGTTAAATAGGATTTAAGCTAGGAAGGATGCTTTAGTAATTTAACTTTTGGTTTCAGGGCTTCCTACTTTCAAGGAGCCTATACACATGCGAGATAAAAAGTTCTACATTAGAAAAAAATAGTGAAGTAATAAGGCAAAAGAAATACCAAAAAATTAATTAAAAAATAGCACTGTCCACATACAAAAGTTAAACTTCCTAGTGTAGTGTCATGGAAAAATAGAAGTGAACAATTCTCCAACTAAAGATACTGTTATAGTAAACTGCACCACCTGTTCATGAAACAACTTTCTGTGCAAAATCTAGAGTAGTTAATAGTGCTCAATTCTCAAGAAACATCTAGTTAATAGGGCGAATTCAGGGAACTATATTTTAAATGAGCGTGAAATGAGATGAAGTGACACTTATTTTGGTATAGTGGGAGTAGTTATTTAGTTAGTCATCATAAGGAAATAATGGTTGTTTTCACCTTTGTCCCGTTCATTTTGATTTCCGAGGTGCCCTTGAAGGCCTCCTTGATGGCTTGGCCTTGGCCAAATCTCCAGCAAGAGTTGATGTTGCATGAGCATTTATATAATTCAGCTATTTAGAATTGATGCAACAATAAATATCAGAATCTAAATAGATATATGATATTTTCGATCAGAAAACAAATGAACAATGTTTCCTCTTCAGGGGAAATTCTCATATCTACCAATCTCTCACTAATGCAGGATGAAACTCCAAGTCCATCAGGTGAAGATCGGTCATGTGATGATGAGCATCACAAGTGACTGCTCCTCCCAAGTATTCTGCTACAATAGCAACACCTCTTTTCAACACATGCTCCAAACTTTTCATGACTTGGTAGTATGATAATAACTCGATCAAATAACTTCAGTAAAACTTATCTAAGATTTTGAACAAACCTATCAAGATAAGAGGCAAAGCAAAAGAAGTAGTTGAATTTGTATACCAGGATACCAGAGGCTTCACCAAAGACAAATCCATCATGATCCATGTTCCATGACAGTAAAGCCTTTTCGTGTTCAACTTTTTTGAGAAAAGGTACGACAACCTATAAATTAACCAACATCAGTAGCCATAATACCAGCTTCCATTCTACTTTCTACCATAATATCTGCATCGCCGCTTCTGATATGATTTGCAGCTGAGCAGAAGCTGTGATTGGAACTTGCACAAGCTAGTGAAATCAAGTAGTTAGGTCCCATTGGTCCAGTGTTTATAGCTAGCAGTGCTGGTCCCATGTTAGTAATTCAGTAAGGAATGAAATATGGACTCGTTTTCTTGTATCTTTTTGAACTAAGGTTTCCACCCATCGTTGAAAACATTTAAATCACCCATTCCCTAACCAACCGCGATACCAATCCTCATTTTCACCATCTGCAACACAAAAATACAAGGATCTTTCCTCACATTTATGCTTTTGATCATTTTACAACTCAAAAAGTTGTGCTACCAATTAATAAATTTCATTAATAAACTCACAGTTTCAAGAACTTGTTGGCTAAGGTTAGCATTGTTGAAGGCCATTTTTCCAGCAACAAGGGAATATCTTCATTAGTTACCCAAACGATCATTCTTTCTGTCTGTGTAGCCTTCGACAGAGAAATAATGAACTTGTACTAGAAAAGGCCTAATCGTGTAACTTGAGGTGTCAAACCTACCTATTCAACAGATTATATAGTGTCCTATATGTAACAAAAAGCATTGTAGCTTCATGACATATAAAAGCAAAAGAAAAATCCTAAAAGAGGACTTGCTAATAACTGTACAAGGCAAAGAAGGTTGCAGCTAAGGGAATCGATGATAGGTGAAGCACAATCACTTCAGGATAGGTGCTGAAATCCAGTTATCAATAGATTGGCTATCACTTTCTTTCTTGCGAGCTTCTTCGTCAATTAACACTCCATTAAAAATAGATATTTTCTCAAATAAATTTTAGATTTTTATCCAACAAAACAAATCACATGTATACATAGATTACTTTAATAAGTGATGCATCATCCTCTAATGGAGGATCCATAGTGAAAGCATTCACATGAGTGATTTATTGAATCATCCTACTATAACATCAGTCCTTCAAGCTTGATGAAAGCACCCAAATTACTCTCTTTAAAAATTGTGATACACAGTGGTCCAGCCATGCACATAAATTGAAGAAATACATTAATTGTACTAATGTTGTCTCCAAAAGTTAACTGTGCCTCATATCCCAAAGAAGATAACCAAAGAAGCAAATATTAGAGGGAGCTGTACATCATTTTCACAATCAAGAATAGTTTGTACTAAATTAAAATATAGCCTGGAAAATAATGTACAAGACTTAAAAGGGGCAACAATCATAATAAAGTTTAAATTTGTCGGAAATCCTTAATATACTACCTCTATTTTCATCCTTGGTACTTCATTCCTCTTTCATATGTGATTTCTCAAAATTAGTGTTTGCATCCATTAAGTTGCACTTTATAGCAGCCATATATACACCCCACGCCAAATACCAAGTCCTGTAAATGTTGATAGCGTCGATGACATAACATAAAAGGGAGGGGGAGAGTTAAGTTATGATCATTAGATGTTGCATCTTCCATCTTGCTAATCAGTCCAAGATAGATATACTTACAGGCATATAATCAATTAGATGATACTCCTTCTTCCTTATAAAATATATATAACGACATGAAAATATACGAAGAATGCTTTTTCACAATTATTATGTCACAACTATTATTGAGATGTGAGGCATTTGCCTCCTACGAAAGCAAGTGCAGTACATAAAGTTTGTCACCAGATTAGATTATCTATATGGTAATAGATAGTACTCTTTCCCTTTTTATGAGATTTCGGAAAGTGGATAAGTAAAACTTTGTGTCCAAATGCTAAGCTATTTTCTAATTAAAACAACATAAAGTAGTTTTAGAGTTATTTTTCAAATTGTTAAGCTAAAGATAAAATGCTCATACATGGACAGGCCAAACAAAATTATTGCATGTTAATAGGTTTTCTATAAAAAGGAGTACCAACATAAATCCTAATCATCAGGAAGACTAATTTATATCATTCCTGACTTTAGACTCATCACAAGAGCCATAAAACAATATTAGAATGACATTCGTAGTCGAAAACATAAGAAGTAAAAAACTAAGGTCTATGCAAAAGTACTTTTTCTGCCAAAACACAAAATCCGTTCCTACCATCAGAAATTGCTTCATCGATTCATGAAGCAGAGGTAATCTCTCTGACTAATGTCCTTGAGCATGTCACAAGGCAGGGTAAGAAGACTAGAAAATTAAATAAGAATAATACAACAATTTTCTTGAAAATTCATCCAAAGAGAAGGGTGTGAAAATAAAGCAATATAAAAGAGAAATCGAAAATTACAATTTCAACTCCCAGAGAAGCAGATAGAGAAAAAATTGTTGATGGAGGAGTATATGAATGTTTCGTTGTGACTTTTAGCGGAGGAGTACAACTATTGGCTTGGGATATTTGTTGGGACGTTTGGTTGTTACTTTTAGCGAAGGAGTATGACTGTTGGCTTGGGATATGTGTAGGGCGTTACTTTTTAGGATTCTTAAAAATTAAGTAGGCAATTTAAATTAGTAAGAGAGGTAGTTTAGTAATTTCACTTTAAGTTTTTTGAGTTGGTGCTTTTAAGGTAGTATTATATATATATATATCCAGTATTAGACATAGTAGATTGATTATGATGGTTATTAAAAGTCCTGGTTCGGGACAAAGTAGTGTATATAGATATCCCGAATCCCCTATACCCCCCATCGTTAATAAGCCAAAGTGTCAAAGATTGATGGTCATATTAGGTCTTGGCTTTGTGGGCTGCCAAGAAGGAGGAGGTCTATACAATTGGTACATTATGACACTTGATTACTTGATGGTACTTGGTTATACTAGCATTCATTCATTCATATGAATTGCCTATCACCAGTGTAGTTGTTTGGTGCAAATATATATGTCTTATGGGGGATATATAGGTATAAGTTATGGTTAATATATGAAAAATTGAATGAATTAAATCTCCAACCTTCGTAACACAAATTAAACCATCAAATCTCATAACACACTCAGAATCTATGGTAGCCCTCTTGGACTCACCATGCAACACTTGATTCTGGATAATGCCAAGTCTCTTATCCTCAAAACGACGACTCTAAATCTACTCAAATAAAGTAAACCTCACCTCAATACTAGAAAGAATCCTCCTGGGGTCAGAAATATCAAGTCTTACCATCAAGTTGGCTAGGTACTATATGTCCTATACCAGCAACCTCTGAGAAACTGAGATAGAAGCCAAGCTACCTATACTAACTGTCTTCAGGCTCAAGGCATCTGCTACCATATTTTTCATTCCCAAATAATACAAAATAGAGATGTCATAATCTTTAAGCAACTTCATCCATCTATACTTATTAAAATTAAGCTCTCTAGGAGTAATAAGATTCTGAAGGCTACAATGATCCGTGTAGATCTGATAGTGTATTCCATAAATATAATGCCTCCAAATCTTAAGCACAAAAACTACCATCGCTAACACTAAATCATGAGTGGGGTAGTTGCACTTATTCACCTTAAGCTACCTTAACTCATAAATAATAACTTGACCCTACTGCATCAACATACAACCCCAGCCAACACTAAAGGCATCATAATACATGGTGATCCCTCACTATTAATAACAAGAGATAATATTGGAGTTGAAGTGAGAAATTCCTTGTGATTTAAAAAGCTCAAATAACACCTCTCGAACCACTAGAAAGGAGCCTCCTTCTCAGTCAATCTAGTCATCATAGAAGTAATAGTAGCAAAACCCTCAATGAACTGCCTATAGTAACCAGCTAAACCAATGAAGCTACGAGCCTTAAATGGATATGTAGTCTTGTCCCAATCATGAAGCTACGATCCTTAAATGGAGATGTAGTCTTGTCCCAATCATGAATATCCCCAATATTTGCTAGATCCACCATAATACTATTCTAAGATACCTCATGTCTTAGAAATGTCACCGACTCAAGCTAGAACTCACACTTACAGAATTCAGCAAAAAGCCTATTATCTCTCAAATTTTGGAGCACAATCCTTAAATACTGTATATGCTCCCCTCTACTCCTTGAATACACAAGAATGTTATCGATGAACATAATCAAAAAATAATACAAATAAGGCCTAAACATACGGTTCTTCAAATACATAAAATGGATGGGGCATTGGTCAATCCAAAAGACATCACAAAGAATTCATAATGACCATAACGAGTCCTGAAGGCTGCCGCTGGGATGTCCTCATCCCAAATCAGGATTCTAGTTTTGAGTTAAATAGTTAAAGTGTAATTTAGTCATTTTCCCAAGCCCCAGTCCATGAAAAACTAATAATTAATCCTATTCTAACCATTATATGCTTATTTTCATCAAAATTACTCTCCAAGGAAACCCTAGAACTGAAATCTTAATTCCCGAGAAATCTAAATTCCACCATTCTTTTTTCAAGATAACCCAAAATTCATGATTTCTATTTCAAAATATTCAACAATCAATCTTCAAAAATGCAAATAGGAACTCAAAGTTCAAGCTTATTCATCTAGTCATCAATTGAGGTATGTGAAGTTTTTCAACAAGGATAATCCTTTCATCCTTGTGCCCAAAACTAGTTTTAAAGTTGATTTTAATATGAAAATACATGAATTTTAGTTTAGGGTTCATACCCAAATATTGTTATTTGAAGATTATGAGATTTCAAATGATTTAGATGTTGAATTTCATGATTTCTTTCGTGTTTTCATGCGTATTGCAGTAATTTCCAGATTTAGAATTAAATTATCAATATTTTTACTATAAAGCATGAACCTTATGATGATTTGACATGGATTTGGTGCGTGGGTTACTAAGACCTAGTTTGTATGATGATATTTCAAGAATGACTATGTTTTAAGCATCCCATGATTAGTTATTTAAGAATTTGATTAATATTTGATCTTTTGATCTCAACTTAGACATGAAATCTACTTTACAATTTCAGTTACAGTTTTAATTAATAGATATACAGTTGGTCTTCATTATAAACCATTATACTAGTTTTAAAGTGGATTTCCAATAGAAGGAGCAGACAGATTAAAGAGAGTAGTATTTAGTATCAAGTTGGGTATGTTCTCATGCCCCAGAACTATGAGCCAACATAGGTTCTGATTATCAGATTATTCCTATTTCTATATGGATGACATATACAAATATGATCACTTAGATTAGGTTATACTCCTTGGTAATAGTATGAAACCTCTCCCTAACATGAGATTTTACCATAAGAAAACTAGACATTGGATACTATGATAGCACACATAGTGTATATCGGTTAGAAGAACCTCCCTACAGAAAAAGAGTAATCTTAACAGAAAAGAATAACAGAACAACTTTTAGAAACTAAGTGTAAAGGCTCACAACTTTATTCAGATATTATTTTACAAATGACATTAGCTATGAGACTTCAGATTTTAGATTATAGATATAAAAGTGAGTCCTTTCTACATTTAGACAACATGATTCATAGATAGAATACCAGTACATATTTTAGAAACTAAATGTTATAACTCACTAGATTTATGTAGCATGTTTTCCTATTCATGACTATGATTTTCAGTTTTCAGTTATTCCGGCTTATGTGAGTCATCTACATTTAGCATGCATTCTTTTACAAAGTTATAATAATATTGACATATTGATTTACTTGTGCATTCACCCCCATATACTCAGTACAATTTAGAAGTACTGATCCACATATGCGTCTATGTGCTACATTGTCTCATCATATAGGTTCAGGTGCTTAGTTTTCACAGCATGAGTGATTTCGAGCATCTCCATCTACATCCAGAAAGTTGGTGAGTCCTCATAGTTTGGAAACCCAGTTATTCAGTTTTCCAGCTTATTATTATAGATGATTCATTATTTACAGACAGTATGAGTCAACTAGGGGTTTATCCCAGAGACTCTCTAGTTATTAGTAGTAGAGGCTTATCAGATGCTAGATATGATTTAGATTTCCAGTATTGACTATTCAGACTCTTGAGTCTAGTATTTTTAGATATTAAATTTAGATAATTTTAGCTTAACTCAGATAGATTCATGCATTTTTGTTTTGATAATATATCTATATTTTATCTATTTTGAGCTTCAGATTTAGTAAAAGATATACAGGGTTAGCTTAAGGATACTCATAGTCTTGAGCACCGTATGACATCTCGGGACCCATTTTTGGCGCATTACAAACTTGGTATCAAATCTTAAGGTTTATAAGAGTCCTAGGGAGTCAGACAAGCCTCATTACATAGAGTCTTAATCATGAGTGTGAAGCACTCCAAATTTATGAGCAAGAGGCTACAGGACATTTTTAGGAAATCATCTCTCACTTTTATGATCTATCATGCTTATAGTGTCTTTATTTACTTTTAACTCATGCTTTTATGTGACAGTTGAATATGCCTTTTCAACGAGCTAATACCTACAGAAATGATAACCAGCCACCCCAACCTACTGACCCTCTGAATGAGAATGTATCCTATGTTGAGTTTTGAGATACCTTTCAGGCATTAACCCAGGTAGTGACTGCCAATGTTCAGGGAACCTTTAGGCGATAGTCTCACTTCTGTAGAATGGGGATTTAGTAGCATTCAAAACCCAAGACTTTATGAGAATGAATCTGCCAGAGTTCTTTAGATAAAAAGCAGGTAAGGACCTACAACTTTACTTAGATAATATGAGGAATATCACCCAAATTATGTATGTTTATATAGAGGAGAGTGGATAGTTGGCATCCTATAGGTTGAAGGATGTAGCATACGATTGGGTGGTTATGTGGAAGAATAGTAGAGTTAAGAATATAGCTCTTATAAGTTGGCAGGTGTTTTTGGATGCATTTCCAGATAGGTTCTTTATGCATAAAATGACAGAAGCTAAGATAGAGGAGTTTGTGTACTTAAGTCAGGGAACAATATCAGTAAAAGAGTATTGCCTTAAGTCAACCAGTTGTCTAAGTATGCCCTTAATACGATGGTTGACCCTAGGGCAAGTATGAGTAAGTTTGTTACGGGAGTATCTGGTTTGGTAGTCAAAGAGTGTAGGACTGCCACGTTTATTAGAGACATGGATCTTTCTAGGTTGATGATTCATGCTTAATAGATTGAGGTATAAAATTTAAAAGGGAAAGAGAGAAAATAAGAAGGCTAGGACCAAATAGTTTGAGTCTGGCCAAACTAGATTTGGAGGAAGAAATCATTTGTAATTTTAGAATCATTCATCTATGCCAATGCCATTTTCATCTAGTTCTCCAACTCCTACAGATAGACAAGAACAGTGGGGTAAAACTTCTATGTCTAGATCTTAAAATAGTATGAGTGGAAAACCCAGTTATCCTTAATGTGCTAAGTATGGTAAGAATCATCTTGGAGAGTGCTTGTTGGGACAGAAAGGTTGCTATAGTTGTGGTAAGTTGGGTCATGGAATCAAAGAGTGTCCACATGATAAAGTAGGGAAATTGGGATGTTCATCCACAGACTCAGGATACTAGTGCACTAGCTCCTCTAGGCCACCCAGCCCTTCCTCAGGGTGCATTATCCAGTACTGGTGGTGGTCAGTGCCAAAATCTAATTTATGCTTTACCATCCCATCAAGAGCAGGAGAATTCACCAGATATTGTTACTAGTATGTTTCGTGTCTTTCATCTTGATATTTATGTGTTGTTAGACCCTAAGTCAAATTTCTTTTACCCATTAGTTGCGGTAAATTTTGAAGTAGGTCCTAAAAATCTTTCTAAGCCCTTCCTAGTTTCTACCCTAGTGGGTGAGTCGGTTGTTGCCAAACAAATCTATAAAAAGTGTCCTATCATTGTCCTTTATAAGATCATGTTAGCAGACTTAATAGAGTTTCTACCCTAGTGGGTGAGTCGGTTGTAGCCAAACAAATCTAGTATCTGAACATATTTTTCATAGTCTTTATCAATGATATTCTTGTCTACTCTCATAGTAAGGATGATCATGCAGACCATCATACAATTGTATTGCAAACTCTTAGAAATCACCAATTGTTTGCCAAATTTAGGAAATATGAATTTTGGCTAAGATCCGTAGCTTACCTTAGTCATATTATTTCTAGTGAGGGCATTAGAGTTGATCTCCAAAAGACAAAAGCAGTAATAAACTGGCCTAGACCTATTTCTCCATTAGATATTAGAAGTTTCTTGGGTTTAGCTAACTATTACATATATTTTGTTGAGTGTTTCTCATCTATTACATCCCCTATGTCTAGATTAACTCAGAAGAAAGTTAAGTTTCAGTGTCAGGTTCCTGTGAGAAGAGTTTTCAAGAATTGAAGACTCGACTCACTTTAGCCCCAATTTTAGCATTACCAAATGGTACAGATGGGTTCGTTGTCTATTGTGATGACTTTTGAATCGATCTGGGTTGTGTTTTGATGCAGAGGGGTAAGGTTATAGACTTTTCCTCTAGACAACTTAAGCCTCATGAAAAAAACTACCCTACCCATGGTCTTGAGTTAGCTACTATAGTATTTGCCTTGAAAGTCTGGAGGCACTATCTTTATGGGGTACATGTTGATGTGTTCACGGATCACAAAAGCTTGCAGTATATGTTTACTCAAAAGGGGAGTTAAATCTTATATTTATCAGAGAAGGTGGTTAGAATTATTGAAAGATTATGACATGAGTGTGTTATATCATTCGGGAAAGGACGATATAGTAGCAGATGTCCTTAGTAGACTGTTTATGGGTAGTGTTGCTCATGTGGAGAATGGTAAGAAATAATTAGTTTGAGAAGTTCATCGGTTAGCTAGATTGGGTCTATGGTTGGTTGACTTAGTTGAAGGGAATGTTTGGGTGTAGAGTAGTTCAGAATCTTCCGTAGTTTCAGAAGTGAAAGAGAAGTAGGAGGAGGATTCTAGTTTGGTCAAACTGAATGGTTCAGTTAAAGACCAAAAGGTAGAGGTTTTCTCCAAAGGGAAGATGGTGTGTTGAGATACCATAATAGATTATATGTGCCATGTGTTGATGATTTGATGTAGTAGATTATGAAAGAAGCATATGGTGCGCGTTCTTCCATTCATCTAGGAGCCACCAAGATGTACTGTGATTTACAGGAAATCTATTGGTGGTGTGGTATGAAGAAACATATCGCAGAATTTGTAGCCAAGTGTGCAACTTGTTAATAGGTTAATGTAGAGAACCAAAGACCTGGTGGTACATTGCAAGAGTTTGGTATTCCCACTTGGAAGTGGGAAGAGGTGACTATGGACTTTGTGACAGGATTACTCCATTTGCGTTGGTAGGATGATTAGATTTAGGTTATTGTAGATAGATTGACCAAATCAGCTAATTTTCTGCCAATTCATATGTCTTACACAGCTGAAGATTATGCTGAGCTGTACATCAGAGAGTTGTTTAGATTTCACGGAGTTCCATTGTCCATTATTTCAAATAGGGGTACTCAGTTTACCTCTCAGTTTGGGAAAGCCTTTAAGAAGGGTCTTGGTACCCAAATTTATCTCAGTTCAGCTTTTTATTTGTAGACAGATGGTCAGGAAGAAAGGACCATTCAGACTCTAGAATATATGTTGAGGTCATGTGTTCTTGATTTCAAAGGCAGTTGGGATGACCACTGCCATTGATCGAGTTTACCTATAATAATAGTTACCTTTCTAGCATTTAGATGGCCCCATTTGAGGCTCTTTATAGCAGAGGTATAGATTTTCAATTGGTTTGTTTGAAGTAGGTGAGGCTATTTTTATATGGCTAGATATGGTGTTTTAGGACATGGAAAAAGTTCAGTTGATTCGAGAGAGATTTAAAGCAGCTCAGTGTCGTCAGAAATCTTATGCGAACGTAAGAAAAAGAGATCTTGAGTTTGAGGTTGATGACCTTGTTTATTTAAAAGTTTCACCCATGAAGGGTTTGGAGAAATTTGGTAAAAAGGGTAATCTTAGTCCCTGATATGTAGGCCTCTATAGGATTTTAAGATGTGTAGGGATGGTAGCATATAAGCTTGATCTACCCGCAGACTTGCCATCAGTTTATCCAGTCTTCCATATGCCCTTATTAAAGAAGTTCATGGATGATTCACCTATTGTAGTCCCTCTAGAAAGTATAGATATTCAGAACAACCTCTCATACGAAGAATTTCCAGTAGAGGTTCTTGATCATTAAATCCATAGACTAACGAACAAAGAAGTTTCCTTGGTCAAAGTTCTATGGTGAAATCTGTCTATTGAGGGTGCTACTTGGGAAGAAAAAGCAGACATACAAACCAAATAACCTCATCTCTTCTCCATGAACTCAGATTCAACTGAAGGTAACATTCTTTCTTAATTTAGATCTTTCTAGTCTCAGATTCAGCCATATAGCTATCTTCATGTAAATTCATACATTCACAGACTAGTTCAGTCGCTTAGTATGTTTTAGATTCAATCATGCATTTTGTTTTAGTTGTGCATGCTAGCATATAGCCTCAGTTTCTATGCATCTTCAGTTTAACTAGTCTTATTCGAGGACAAATGTTCCAAAGGGGGAGATATTGTAATACCCCATACTTTTCCTAGTTCAGTTTAGCTTCTAGAGTGTCAAGGGTTAACTTTGAAAATGAATAACTCTTGATGCATGTAGAATTTTCCAGCTTTAGACCACCAATGTGTAGATAATTGAATCAGATTTCCAACGGTACCAATTTCACCTTAATCCGATACTCGATTGAGAAGTTATGGCAATTTTAGTGAAAGCAATATAACACCGCGATAAGAACCGCATTGCGGTAGAGGAAAGAATCACAATTGTCTGATTTCCTGTAGAGCACTACGATTAGCCCGTGTCGAAGTGAAGTTCCAGTTCCTGTTCGTCCCATTCTAGTAGCTCACCGTGATTAGCCTATATCGTGTTAGAATTCCCAATTCGACAGCCACCGCATCGCGGTGGAGTGCAAAATGGAACTCATCCTTTTCCAGTGATGCAATGCAATTACTCCGCATTGGGCTAAAGGCCAAAATAGCAATCGTCCTTTTTTTCCAGTAAGCCACCACGATAGAGGCGCATCACGGTGGGGCCTAAAATTGGGATTCCAGTTCTGAGTTAAATTGTTAAAGGAAAATTTAGTCATTTCACCAAGCCCCAATCCATGAAAAACAGATAATTAATCCTATTCTAACCATTATGTACTTATTTTCATCAAAACTAATCTCCAAGGAAACCCTAGAACTCAAATATCAATCCCTAAGAAATCCAAATTCCACCATTCTTTTTCCAAGATAACCCAAAATTCAAGATTTCTAATTCAATATATTCAAGAATCAGTCTTCAAAAATGCAAATAGGAACTCAGAGTTCAAGCTTATTCATCAAGACATCAATTAAGGTATGTGGGATATTTCAACATGGATAATTCTTTCATCTTTGTGCCCAAAACTAGTTTTAAAGTTGATTTTTATATGAAATTACATGAATTTCAGTTTAGGGTTCATACCCAAATATTTTTATTTGAAGATTATGAGATTTTAAATGATTTAGATACTGAATTTCATGATTTCCTTCATGTTTTCACGCGTATTGCAGTAATTTCCAGATTTAGAATTGAATTATCAATATTTTAACTATCAAGCATGAACCTTATGATGATTTGACATGAATTTGATGCATGGGTGTAACGCTCCGAATTCGGTACCTGGAATGCTACACAGTGATCATGACCCCGAAGGATCACAAGCTAAGCCATGACTTATATCTGTACTTGTATATTGAATAATACACTATACTGCATAATGTGGAAACATGAGCTGAAAGGCCATAAAGTTCAAACTGTAACATAATATTTGATGAAAAGTATAACATTTGAATGGGGTATGAATTACCCAAAACAAATGAAGTAAACTAACTGAACATAATAGTCTAAAGAGCCTCTAACTGTCTGAACTGTCTAAATAGGGAATTGATGGGACATGTCCCCAACTAACTCTAACTAATACACTAATTAATGAGATAAATAAGAATGATCATGTCTTCGATGGATGAGGACTCACTGCTAACCCTGTCTGTGGATATCTGGAATCTACTGATCCTCTAGAACTCATGTATCTGAACCTATGGTATAAGATACTATAGCATAAATGTGTCAGTACTTTGAATGTACTGGTATGCATGTGAGGTAGGCTGAATGCATAGGGTTTATATGCATGAACAATAATAACAACTAACTATCATAAGCGTGAGAATACATGCATACGACATAATAACTAACACTAATACCATGATAACATAATTACTGAATCTGAATACTGATGACATGACATACTAATAACTGATATGATTGATAACATGAGTGACTGTATCTGACAGTCCTGAATCTGATAGAACTAGCTGAGTTCCATAATATATCTGAGTTGACTGTATCTGACAGTCCTGAAATCTGAAGAACTATCTGAGTTCTTTTACTGAGAATGATTCTGAAACTGTGGGAAGTAGTTATCTAATCGATATGCCCCTAATACGCCGTTATGGCTGAGTTGGGGTCAAATCTGTAACCCCAATTAGAAGGGTGTCAATACCGCCACTAGTAAGGACAATTTGTGAGTAACCTTCATATAACAGGTAACTCTAGTGAGAATGGTGGGAACCCTCATATAACAGGTTAAGCCACCTCATCTACCCTCATATAGCAGGCTATGATATCTCAACCTACGCTGGCTACGTAGTTTTGGAACTCAAGGATTTTTTTTAAGAATTACACCCTCATATAATAGGTGAGTTCCCATCCTTGGGTTCACTCGGTGCTAACTCCTAATCCCATCTAAATAGACACTGAACATGAATTACTGAATTGAACTGGATTGAATTAACTGAATTTTGTTGACTAACGAAATAGTACTGATACCTGACAACTGGCTGAGTTCATAAGATTATTGAGATTTCCTGAGTCATAAGACTGTTTGAAGTCTAAGAAATATGGCTTGACTGAGTGTATCATGAAAACATAACATGGCTCTAGGCACACAGCTACTATTTTGGGTACAAGTACCCCCAGGACTCGATGGAAGAAAACTGACCAAGCATAACTTACTTGAACTTATAACTAACATCATAGTCCATACAATATTTATAAAAGCATTTCATCAAACGTGTGATAGACATAAACTTGTACATTCATGGGGATTTCATTGTATCATGCTATTTAGGCACTTTTTCTTCATCTAGGCATTCAATCAAACGGATTGTAGGCGTAGTACATATAAAAATCATTGTACAATAATTAAACATCATGGTCACATTCTAATTTCATCATTCAAGGATTTAGACATAGGTTTACATGAATCTATATCTATAATAATTAAACCCACATAGAAATTATCACAGAACATGAAGTAGAATTCAATTTCTCATTTATTAACATGAACAAGAACATTCCAATCATGAAATCATAAAGAAAATCCATAACTTGAAGTTGGAAAAGGGATTCTTGGAATTCACGGACGAAAGGAGTCCATGAATGAACACTATGCATACCTTAGTTCGTGATTTCATGAAGATTGACGGTGAAACCTTCTTGAATTTGAATCCAAAATAGAAACCCTAGCTTGTTCTTGAGAGAAACTTGAGACAAACTAGTATATTTTGGGTGAAGAATGGCTAAATGACGTGTTATTGGGTTTAAATAGGGGTAGAAAATTGACCCTTTTAAACCTTGGATGCGTCTTTTAAAATTGTAAAAATTTCCCGAACTGGACCTTTAGCATGACACGATGCGATGGATTTTCAAAATTGGAAAATTGAGGAATGGCGTGATGTGGAGCCATCACGTTTCCCCTTCCTTTGTGACTTGGAACTTTGGCGCGACACGGGGAAATCACGATTAGACACTGAAAAAGGACAATTCTAAATTTGAGCCCTGGCTCGACACGCCATAATCGCAGACCCCTACTAGAATTCGCCAATGCCATTTCCTTTTGTGGTGCGGTGCGCCACTGACTAATATGGTGCTGTTTTACGCTGGAAACTTGAAATAGTCGTTACTTCTAACCCGGTTATTGGATTTGGGAAAATCTTATATCGATGGAAATCTTATTGAATTCCCCACATGATAGAAAGTTAAAATCTTAAAAATACCACGTGTACAAAAATTGGATTCATATTCCAAAGTATGTTCTAACATCCTTGGGACAATTTCAATCTAGGAAAAAGGCACGGGTATTACAATATCTCCCTCTTGAGAACATTTATCCTCGAATGAGACTGATTGGAGAGGGGAAACAATAGACTGAACATGAACTGAACATGAATAGTTGGAACATGATCTCATGACTGACACGATTGATAGCTAAACATATCATATTGAACATGCATATCTGATGCATGTGTAACTAATTTATGAATGCATAACTGAGTGTTCTGATGAACTATGTTTCTCACAATGAGAATGGATGTCTGATGCATAATTATATAAC
>NW_025826706.1:291480-358419 GCF_002878395.1 Capsicum annuum | reverse complement strand
TATGTTTCTCACAATGAGAATGGATGTCTGATGCATAATTATATAACCAAGCTGATACATGAATGCATGACTGATAACACTAAAACTACACCTCTCAACGAGAATTTAAGCAATCGTTGTGTAGGTTGGGGTCGAATCTCACAGGGACTATGGTGTGAACGTAAGTCGTTTGCGATTTAATCGACTGATAGTTGGATCTTTCCAGGAAAAGGGAGGTTTTAGTTAACAAGTAATTGTTGGTCACTTTAGTTTAAATGTTTGTAATCAAGAGTTTATTAAAAAAAAACCAGAATTATGTTCACTAGGGGTTTTAGTACTTGACAGATGCTACTAGTAGTTCAAGATTCTCATGGTAGGTAGGACAACAAGTTATCTTTAGCGAAGTTATGCTTAAATATCTCTCGACCTACTTAAGCATTTAATTATCTAATCCTCTCGGACTTAGGCAATTTATATTTACTGCCTAGATTTTACCTCAGGTTAACCAACCTTGTTACAACATTGATTATTAAACAGAAGTTTAGTGTTTCCAAGTCCTCGTTGATAATTCATTTCCCACTATATTTGATTTCTTTCTCAAGCAAATAAATTAGGTGTTATCTATCGTTTGCAACCAACATACAATAATTAAAACATCAGAATTATCAAGGAGTCCTACGACCTTTCGAATCTTGAACACTCAACACCTTATCAAGACCTACCCCTAGATCCCATAATTCAGGTTAAAGGAATTTAGCTGCTCATGATGTAATAATTGAAGCAACTAAATGAATTCATTCTTTGAAAGATGAACTTACCAAATGATGAATAGGAACTAGAGATTCTCAAATTAAATCACCAAAGAAAATCTCAAAATAATGATGATAGTCTCCTTAAAGTAATTACTTTCTCAAGCCAAAAGAAGAGGGAGAAAAATATCGAAGTATCATCTCTCAAAACTCAAGGTTTGGAACCCTTAAGAAAACCCTAAACAAGGCTTTAAATAGTTCACCCTAATTATGGAAATAAAATAGTAAAATTCAGAAATTCCTCGGATTAGGTGACACCATTTGTGATAGCCTATCAGGAGGCTGACGACTTATCACAGTTGTCATCAGCTTCCTTTATTCTTTGGTACTTGCTGCCTGACACTGACGACAAATGGTGATGTCATATCATATCCTTGACAACCTATCACAAATGTCATCAAGGCTTTTCCTCAACTCTTATGTTCTGCCTTAAGGATGAAAGCAATCTTGACGACTTATCAGCTCCTTGATGCCCTATAACAAAATGTCGTCACACCTTTTAACTTAGGACAATTCTCTGTCTACTCTTGACAATGAAGCTGATAGCTTCTCATAGCGCTACTGACTTATGAAAAATGTCGTCATCCATACTTTGCCTTTATTTACTTCAGATTTTTGCTCATTTGCTTCCATTCTTGTTGGTTCTCTAGAATCTTAGCTTATACAGCAAAATCAAACATAAAGCAATCAAAAATGACAAAAGTTGCTGAAGACTTCGCAATTATTCTTAGTTAAAAGCCTCAAATGTGTTAGCATTAGCTCATACATCAACACCCTTAACTTAAAAGAATTGCTTGTCCTCAAGCAACTCAGCACAACTAAGAAAATACAAAGCACATTTGGCAATCAATCATCCATATCATCTCAAAACACTTTCACTATCTCCAAAGTCAGTTAATTTAAGTACAATGAAGAACACGAATGCAACACATAGAAATCAAGATATGGAATCAATTCAGCTATAACAACCATGCATAGACCAGTATTACACTACCCAAACAAGTTAGTAACTAGCAATGTAACAAGTGTTCCCTCACAGCAAAGAAATCTCCTTCATCTCATATCAGAAATTATATATGTAACCATGGGGACAATCAAAACACTAACTCTCAGAACAAGTTCCAATTAGTGTATGCCAAGTACCATAGGCTTGCCCTTATTTTCATTACCCGAATCTTCAGATTGGTCATCTAGGATCACTATAGGACTTCTCTAAGGTTTGTAATGTAGGCTAGGGGCTGGTATGATACTCGATGGTATTTAAAGTGCTAAGCCTCCTTGACAATACACTATCTTTTTAGGGTTTCACTCATTAGCCTTTTCCGCTCTTCTCTTTTCTTGATCACAATTATTTAGGATGGGTGCACTCTTTTCTTAATTACTTATTCTTTTTCACAATTTTTCCTTTTCTTGCTCTTTTCCTCTGTACCCAACATTTTATTCTTTTCTTTTATGCTACCTTTCTTCATACTAATTCTATATCATGCACCCTTATGATAGCCACCCTTAACTTAGGCCATTTGCCAAAGTCAAGGTGCACAGTATCCAAGAAGGACCAGGGTCAAAACAAGTTCATTATGATCTAAATGAGAAGGTGATAGGTGTTATACAAAGAAATAGGCTAATTAGGCTCAAAAAGGGATCAGGGGATATGATAGGCATATGGAATGTCATTTAGGCTAAAGTGAGCAAATATTAAAACAAATTATGATCCTTTCTTAACCCCTATCCTTCAACCTAGGTAAGACTAACTGGGCAAGTTCTTGATTTAGCATACAGAGGGAACTGAGTAACATCTCACACATACATTTGGCCCACAGGTATATCGCACTCGACTACTCATTCAGTTTATGCAGCTATTTAGCAATGATTATTATGTTACTAGAACTAATGACATACAAAGATGCACCATGGTCACACTTAAATGCAAATCACTCAGTTTAAAGTTGAAGACCACTTGAAGAGGTGTACAAAAATCATAAAGATAATTCAACTGCCTCAAGTACAAGTATTTCTCCTAGTTGACTACAAAATTTTACAACAACAAATTTACCCTACACCCTCAGCTTAAAATCAAAGAAAATTAAGCTAAGGGTTAGAGTATACCTGGAATAGATCAATCCAAGGGTCATGGGTTGCCTCCTATGCAGTGCCTGATTTAATGTTGTGGCACGACTCAGGTATCTCGATTACTTCTGGCTTCATTGAGACAGATAGTAGTGATACTTTTCATTGATTCTTTTGGACCAATATAAAGTTTGACTCGTTCCCCATTTACCTTGAAGGTACTGCCATCTTCATTTTCAAGTTCCACCACTCTAGATGAGTAGACTTGACTAACTCTAAAAGGGCCTGACCACTTAGATTTAAGCTTACCTGGGAAACAGTTTGAGTCTGGAATTGAACAAGAGCACTAAGTCACCCTTTTGGAAGTCTCATTTCTCTATCCTCCAATTATGGTATTTTTTCATCTTTTATTTATATAGGTCTGCTCATTCATATTCCCTGAGATAGAATTCATCCATCTTATTCAGCTATCCCAGTCTCAGCACTGCTGCCTCCTTCCAACTCAAATTCAACCTTTTGAGTTCCCATAAGGCTTTGTGCTCCATCTCTATTGGTAAGTAGAAATCTTTTTCATAGACCAGCTAAAATGGTGACATGCCAATGGGTGTCTTAGAAGCAGTCCGATATTCCCATAAGGCATCATCAAACTTTCAAGACTAGTCTTTCCGACTAACATTCACCATTTTGGCTAGGATAACTTTAATCTCTCGATTTGACACCTCCACTTACCCACTAGTTTGTGGGTGATATGGAGTGGCTACTCTATGCTGTTTTACCCCATATTTTCCTAACACTGCTCGAAACACTTTGTTGCAAAAATGAGATCCTCAATCGCTTATAATAGTACGTGGTACTCCAAAGCAAGAGAAAATGTTCTTCTTTAGAAAAGTAACAACCCTCTTTCCTTCATTATCGAACAAAGAAACAGCTTTAACCCATTTCGAGACATAGTCAACAGCCACTAAAATATACTTTATCCCGTACGAGCTTACAAAAGGTCCCATGAAATCGATGCCCCAGACATCAAACAATTCCACTTTAAGCATCTTAGTTAAAGACATATCATGTATTTTAGAGATTGACCCCTACCTCTAACATTGGTCGCATTTAAGCACAAACTCATGGGCATCCTTGAATAATGTTGGCCAATAGTAGCCGCTCTGCAACACCTTCCTAACCGTCTGTTCATATGCATAGTGGCCTCCAAATGGGGAAGCATAACATGCCTCAAATATGTACAATATATCCACCTCTGGCACACATCTCCTTATAATATTGTCAGCACATCGCTGAAAAAGATATGGCTAATCCTACAAGTAATATGTCACATCATGTAGGAATTTCTTCCTTTGATGGAAAGAGGGATTTTCTGGAATGACTTCACTCACAACATAATTTGAAAAATTGGTGTACCAAGGAAATTTCTCCACTGCAACATCTAATATCTCCTCATCAAGAAATACATTATTTATCTCTATTTCATCACTATTTTCTTGCACACCTTTCATTCTAGACAAATGATCTGTAACCTAGTTTTCACAACCTTTCCTATCCTTAACTTCAAAGTCAACTTCTTGTAGCAGAAACACCCATCTAATTAGCCTTGGTTTTGCATCCTTCTTAGCCATCAAATACCTCAAGGCTGCATGGTCAGTGTGGACTACCACCTTGGTTCCGGCAGATAAGTCCTGAATTTCTCAAAAGCATACACTACAGCCAGAAGCTTCTGCTCAGTAACAGTGTAGTTATTTCGCGCTCCTTTTAGTGCTTTGCTGGCATAATATATTGGATGAAACAGTTTTTCCTTCTTTTGTCCCAATACAGCTCCAAGGGTAACACCGCTTGCATCACATATGATCTTAAACAGTTTTGACCAGCCTGGTGCAACAATAATAGGGGCCTCAACCAGCTTCTTTTTAAGGCATTCAAATGCCTTCAAGCAATCATCATTTAAGGAAAATTTCACTTCTTTCTCCAAAAGTTTTCAAAGTAGATTTGCAACCTTTGAGAAGTCTTGTATAAACCTCCGATAAAAGCCAGCATGTCTAAGAAAACTACGCACTCCCTTCACTAAAATGGGAGGTGGTAGTTTCTCAATAACTTCCACCTTGGCTCAATAAACTTCTATCCCTTTTGCTAAACTTTTGTGGCAGAGAACGATGCCATCCTTTACTATAAAATGTCATTTTTCCCAGTTAAGCACCAAATTAAATTCAACACATCATTGCAAGGCTATGCTCAGGTTTGCCAAGCACACCTCAAATGAATCTCCCACCATACAGAAATCATCCATGAATACCTCTATGGTGTCCTTCACCATGTATGAGAAGATAGACATCATGCACCATTGAAAAGTGTTAGGTGCATTGCATAGTCCAAATGACATCCTCTTAAATATATGAATGTCGTCTTCTCCTGATATTCAGGGGCAATACAAATTTGGTTGTATCTGGAATATCCATCCAAGAAGCAATACCATCCCCTTCCAGCCAATCGATCAAGCATTTGGTCCATAAAGGGCATCAAGAAGTGGTCTTTCAGAGTCCATAAATTTAGCTTACGGTAGTCCATGCAAACTCTCCACCAGTCATAGGCCTGAGTGGAATCAACTCATTCCTTTCATTTGTAACCATAGTCATGCCCCCCTTTTTGGGCTCACATTGAACTAGGCTTACCCATTTTCTGTTAGAAATCAGGTAAACCACTCCTTCATCCAACCACTTAATAGTCTCCTTCTTAACTGCCTCTTACATTAGTGGTTTAATACGATGATGCTCTATGGTTGGAACACAATCATCTTTAGGTTGTATTTTATGCGTGCAGATGCCAGGGGGAATGCTAATAATATCTACGATGGTCCATCCTATAGTGCTCTTGTGCCTCTGTACAAAAATTGGATTCGTATTCCAAAGTAAGCTTTAACATCCTTGAGATAATTTCAAGCTAGAAAAAAGGTATGGGTATTACAATGGGTTGATAAGCCCTAGTTTGTATGTTGATATTTCAAGAATGACTATTCTTTAAACATGCTATGATTAGTTATTTTAAGAATTTGATAAAGATTTGATCTTTTTATCTCAGCTTAGACATGGAATCCACTTTACAATTTCCCCAACTAAAAATGTGCACTATCCCCAATACACTAAAATAAAGTAAAATAGAGAGAAGTGATAATATAACTGGGATGCACTAGGCGTCCATGACATGAGCATTCCTAGATGGGGGAATATCAACTACTGAAAGTGGTTATGGTGGCAGTGCACTACTAGAAGATGCACCCAATGCTATCGCTGCACACCTATGCCTCTCAACAACGGCGGAATCCATCAAATCATGTATGACCCTATTAAGGGCCTAGTTATATGGCATATTTGGATCCTGATTGTCTCCCATGTGACCTCTTTTGGCCCTAAATACCGGGACCTCCTACTCATCCTTTGTGAAGAAATCAAAATATCTAGGTGAGCGTGGATGCGATATTTTGATCACTAGGGTAATGACTAAAGGAGTGGCTACTACATGGCTCTCTATAAGAAAGCGTACCTCTGATTATAATATATCTATCTCCTCTATTATCTGGGCTAGGTATGATGCCTATATCTTTATAAATTAGGTTATAATCCACCTCTCAAACTCATCAATACGTGTCTATGAATCAACATGTATCTTAGACAAGGCAGCTCTCTGTGACACCTACCATATGGACTCTTCCATCTCGAATCTAGTCTGAACACCTGAACGCATCTGCTCATATAGAGAAGTTATCTCGATCTCAACAACCTATAAACTAGTATTAGTGGCCCTTTGACTATCCACTAAGATCTATAAGAACTCTTGAGATATTATAATCATACATGTAACAAGAGCTATAGTGGATGGTAAGTAGGTTCTTAAGATACGCCAATTGACTCTGAGGTCAAAGTCGAGAATGATGAAGAAGTGGATGGTGTCCCGTTGCCTTGATACTCATATCTGGGGTTTCTCTTTACTCCTCTATCATCATATCAACACTAACTCCCACATCGCGTCTATTAGGATCATAAGGCTTTATGGAAAATAATGGGCCCTCAGTCTGGGCTCGAGGTACTGCAGCAGGCTTTTTGATCTCCTAGGAAGTCATGGATCTGCTAGATCTTTCATAGTCTGTATCTATGCAGTAGACATTATAAGTACCCTCTCATCTACTTTCGGTATCTCACGTACATTGACCTCATCACATAGTCTCTGAAACATGCAAGGGAATGGAAAATTAGTCGTCTCCCCTAATAATCTATCATGAATCTTATGTTGACGGATGGCTGCAAAATCAATAGCATATCCAGCCATCATACTAGCAACTAGGGCTAATCTCTCCAAAGTCAACATATTATTTAAAGCAATAGGGAATAGTTGATATCTTATGAGCAACCACCAAAACTTAGCCTCAAAGGTCAACAAACATTTTTTTATCACACCATGACCCTCAATCCATGGGATAGCATCACCCAAAGGTTAAATATAATTGGCTGTCAACCTAGCCATCTCAACTCTCTCTCATCTATACTTAGTCTCCCGTATAATATATGTATTATGTACGACTCTTAGTCTATAGTCACACTAAGCTGTAGATGTGGGAGTGATATAATTTGGACCAAAAATGACCCAACGAATAGTCTCTGCTAAAAGATCAACTCTGATCACTTTCACAAGTGTATGATCAACCTGTGGGTACTTTATTTATCTCATTAGGCCTCGAGAATATTCATAGGAAGAACTACTATAGCTCGATATGATGCATAAAACTCATGTACCATAGCCTGGTTGTAAGAGGCAAGTGGTCTAGTGATCCACCCTAACTGATAGCATTTAAAAAAATCCTACAACTGTTGTAATATACTCAGCCAGATAAATCAATCCTACGCTCCTCATAAATAAGCCTTTTAGGCATGCCAGTATCTGAGATATGACTGTTTATATCATAAATTGCCTATATATCCTCTACACGCCATCTCAGATGTGCCTGCGAGGCATGTGTAGGTGTAGGTCTCTACCTCTGTTGAACTGATGCCTCATGGAAAGCCTTCTCTATACCTTCCTTAGACTGGGGTACATCTAACAGCTATACATGAGTAGAGGTACCCTTCTTATACTGGTGTACTGCTGATGAATCCTCCTACTCTGCACCTTTGGATGAATCATAAGACCCCTCCTCAGACTGAGGGTGCTGAGCTGTAACTTGTAGAGTAGTATCAAAATATGCTTTGTCCTCCTCCTCATCATTATCTGGTGGAGGAGTATATTGGGATGATCTTTGGGCTGAACTCATCCTTGGTTGGGCTGCAATAGCCTAGGCTGCCTAGCGCATCTTCCCTCACTCTATGAGTCGCCCCAATTGCAACATCTCGACATCGCTGAATTGGGCACTCTTATACCGAACTACTAGTCTTAAGAAACTCAACCCATCTCCTATATGTCTCACCCTTTTTCTTATTAGAAACTTTTGGTACCATATGTACCTGAAAAATTAGTCGTTAGTTTCCAATAAAAAAGATAGATAGCAAAAGTTGAAGAAAACTCAAAACTCAAAAAGTTTGAATTTTTACTTAATTTCACACCCCAATGACCTATTTGAAACCCCCACAAGTCCAATGTTCTCACACTTATCAAGATTCATGATTTTGAAAAAAACTAAACATGCTCAACCTGTGGTATTACTCCTCTTATTCAAGTTCAACTACCGGTTGGGGCTTAAACTTAAAATTTAATTTAAAATAGGCCTCACATTGAGATTATAGGCTACTTCAAGGCTCCTACATACAATTGTTACAAATTATATATATTTTGCATGGTAATACACGTACCAACTTATTTAAATAATAAATAAATCAATACATAACCATTAGGAGCTGAGAAAGTTACTTTTTTATGAAAATGCGAAAGTGAACAATGAAGAAATTAAGTAAACTAATGTTGGAGCTTATTTTTAGTCTGTTGGGACAAGTTGGTATCTCAAAAAAGTTTCAATTTAGCCTTTACTTAAGAGCGGAGTTAGTTTATATTTTAAGAGAGAAGTTTGAATTTAAATATAAAAGTGAAGTTTCGAGGATATGAATGAGTTATAATGAGGTTAAATATGTTCAAATAAGGATTAGGGGATGTTTTAGGTCTTAATCATGTGTGGGTGGGCTAAAAATTTTGAATAAAATTTGGTCCCAAAAGTGACCTAACCGAAACAACTACATGCGCCTTCCACATGCGGCTAGGCATGTGCCACATGCAGCCAGGCATGTGCCACATGCGGCCAGCATGTGCAGGGCTACAATCTTTGACCCACTTTCCTGCAGTCTGGACTTAGTGTTTTTATATTTTCCCAGTCACTTATGGTACCTTAACTTAATTTTATGGTCCCAAAAGTATGAATATGTGTCAAAGTCCACAACTTTCCATTCTCATCCTCAAAAATTGTAATACCCCGTACTTTTACCTAGCTTAAATTCATCCCAAAAATGTCAAAGAAATTCTCTAAATATGAATCCACTTTTATACATATGGAATTCATCTACTAGCGCAAATGCGTTAGTACATTCAATCGTACTAATGTATTTGCACTATGGTGTTTTACTTTATGCCATAGGTTCCAAAGCACGAGCTCCAGAGCATTAGTAGAATTCCAGTAATCAGCAGTCAGAGTCAGCAGTGAGTCCTCATCCTTCAAGGAAATGAGCATTATTTTATCATTTTAGGACTTAGTTTATTTTAGTAGTTGGAGTTAGTTGGGGATATGTCCCATCAACTCTTTATTCAGAAAGTTAGAGGCTTTTCAGACTATCATGATTAGACAGTTCTTTCAGTTGTTTTGGGTATTTTATACCCCACCCAAATTTTGTATTTTATCAGATATTATGTCTCAATTTTGAACCTTATGGTCTTTTAGTCTTTATTTCCACATTTATATAGTATAATATTCAGTGCTCAGTTACAGATATCAGTCATGGGTTAGCTTGTGGTCCTTTGAGGTCATGGGCACCATGTAGCATTCTGAGTACCATATTTAGGGCATTACAAACTTGGTATCAAAGCCAGGTTCAATAGAGTCCTAGGAAGTCTGAAAGCCGCATCTATTAGAGTCTTGTACATGGGTGTGTTGCACTTCATATTTTTGTGCAGGAGGCTATGAGATGTTTTAGGAAAAGTTTCTCTTCTTTCAGTATTCTTGTTGTGCCAATGAGCATAAGCTCAAGTTTAACTCTCAGTCTAATCTAGTTCTCCCTTTTTACTATAGAACATGCCTCCCAAAAGAAGAAACGAAAATTAGTTAGCCACTCAGCCTATCTAAGCAGATCCCTTTGACGAATATGTTTCTCATGCATAGTTCAGAGCTGCATTCACCACCCTTGCTAATTTAGTTGCTGTTCAGAATAAATGACCAGTTGTTGTTCCTGCCAACCTAGTGGTCAAGTTAGTTGCAACCAGGATTCTGGGCTTCACCCGAATAAATCCTCTATTCTTTTTAGAGTCTAAGTCAAAAAAGGATCCTCAAGAGTTCATAGACCAGGTTCAGAAGGTTACGGACATTATGGGGGTTACTTCTAGTGAGAGTGCTAAGCTAGCTGCATATCAGTTGCAGGATGTTGCTCACACTTGGTTCAAATAGTGGAAGTCAAAGAGGTCAGTCGATGCATGGCCTATCGAGTGAGAGGAGTTTGTCACTGCATTCTTAGATAGATTCTTTCCCCAATAGCTGAGAGAAGATAAGGTTTTGGAATTTATCAACCTCAGGCAGGGCAACATAACGGTGAAAGAGCATTCTCTTAAGTTTACTCAATTAGCCAGATATGCTCCCCATGTATTGGCAGATAGCAAGGCCAAGATGAGTAAGTTTGTTTTTAGGGTGAATAATAGTGTTGTCAATGAGTGCAGGTCCATGATGTTAAATAGTGACATGAACATAGCCAAGCTTATGACCCATGCTCAACAGATTAAGATGAGGGAGAAGCTGAATAAGAGATCAAGGACAGGTAGTTTTAACTTTGCTCAGCCTAAATCAGAAGGAGGGAGTCATTCTTAATTCCATCTTAGGTCATCTGTTCCAGCTCCTTTCTCAGCCAGTGCTCCAACTCCTAAGTTTAGGGATGGTAATAGAGATAGAGCACCAGGATCTAAGTCTCAGGGCACTATTAGCAATACTCACACCTATCCTTCTTGCCGGACTTACAGCAAGCACCATCAGGGTACTTGCAGAGCTGGCACTGGTATTTGTTTCAAATGTGGTAAGCTAGGCCACAGAGTTAGAGATTGTTATCAGCCAGGTCCTCAAGGTCAGCAGAACCATTCTACAACTCAGTCCGATCGCCCAAATTAGCAAGGTGCCACTTCTAGTGCTACTAGTACGCAATGCCTAAATAGACTTTATGCTCTCCAGTTTCGGCAAGATAAGGAAAATTCTCCTAATGTAGTTGCTGGTATGTTATAGATCTTTTACTTGCACATTTATGCTTTGCTAGATCCTGGAGCTTTCTTGTATTTTCTTACTCCTTACATAGTAGTTGATTACAGAGTCAGTTCCAAAATTCTAGCAGAGCCCTTCTCAGTACCTACCTAGTGGGTAAAACCATCATAGCCACCCCATCACACTTAGTTGAATTAGAGATGACTGATTTTGATGTCATTCTCAGCATGTATGAGCTTTATTCCTTCTATGCTATAGATTACTGTAAAAATAGAATAGTCCAGTTCCAGTTTCTGAATGAACCTGTCCTAGAGTGGAGAGGTAGTACTTTAGATTTCAGAGGTCATCTTATTTCCTACCTTTGGGAACAGAAAATAATATCTAATAGATGTGTCTATCATCTTATTCATGTTAAGGATTCTAGTTCCAAAACTCCCAGTCTTGAGTCAGTCCCAATCAAGAATGAATATTCAGATGTATTTCCTGAAGATCTTCCAGAAATTCCTCTCGAAAGGGAAATAGACTTCGACATTGATCTTCTTCTAGATACTCAGCCTATATCTATTCTACCATACAGAATATGACCAATAGAACTTAAAAAACTTAAAAAGCAGTTGAAGGATCTCTTAGATAAGGGATTCATCAGACCTAGTATGTCCCTGTGGTGTGCACCAGTCTTATTCGTGTACAAGAAAGCCAGTTCTCTTAGAATGTGCATTGATTACCGTCTTCTCAATAAAGTTGCGGTCAAGAACAAATATCCACTTCCCAGAATTGATGACTTATTTGACCAACTTTAGGGTGCCAGCTATTTCTCTAAGTTAGACCTCAGATCAGGATATCATAATTCAGAGTTAGAGAATGTGACATTCAAAAAATAGCTTTCCAAACTCGGTATGGTCACTTCAAATTCTTAATCATGTCTTTTGGTCTTACCAATGCCTTAGCCGTTTTTATGGACTTGATAAACCGTGTGTTCAAGAAGTACTTGGACATGTTCGTCATAGTCTTTATAGATGAATCCTTGTCTATTCTCACAGTGAGCATGATCATGTAGAACATCTCAAAATTGTACTTTAGACTCTCAGATCCCATCACTTGTTCACCAATTAAGTGCGTGCAAATTTTTGCTAAGGTCGGTAGCATTTCTTGGTCATATTATTTCTAGTAATAGCATTAGAGTTGATCCTAAAATGACCAAAGCAGTAAGAAACTGGCCTTTCCCTATATCTCTATTAGATATCAGGAGTTTCTTGGGTTTGGCTGGCTATTATAGATGGTTTGTTGAGGGATTTTATTCTATTACATCCCCTATCTCTAGATTGATTCAGTAGAAATTCAAGTTTTAGTAGTCAGATCCTTACAAGAAGAGTTTTTAGGAGTTGAAGACTCGACTCACCTCATCTCTAATTTTGGCTATTTCAGATGGTTTAAATGGGTTCGTAGTGTATTGTGATGCATTCGTAGTATGTTTAGGTTATGTCCTCATGTAACATGGTAAGTTCATAGCCTACGCCTCCTAATAGCTTAAACCCCATGAGAATAATTATCTGACTCATGATCTTGAGTTAGCAGCCGTAGTATTATCCATACAAATTTGGAGGCATTATCTATACGGAGTTCATGTGGATGTATTCTCATATCATAAGAGTATTCAATATGTATTTTCTCAAAAATATCTCAATATTCATTAGAGAAGGTAGTTAGAGCTCTTGAAAGATTATGACATGAGTGTCCTTTATCATTCGATCAAGGCCAATGTAGTGGCCGACACTCTCAATAGGCTGACTATGGGTAGTGTTGCTTATTTTGAGGATAGTAAGACGAAGTTAGCTCAGGAAGTTCATCAGCTTACCAGACTAGGTGTTCGCTTAATCGATATAGAGAAGGGTGAGATATGGGTTTAGAGTAGTTTAGAATTATCTCTAGTTTCGTAGGTGAAAGAAAATCAAGATAGAGATCCCAATCTAGTCAAGTTGAATGAGTCAGTCAAGGATCAGAAGGTTGAGGTTTTCTCCCAGGGGGAGATGGTGTTTTATGTTATCACGGTCGTCTGTGTGTTCTAGGTGTAGATAACTTAACGCAGCGAATTCTTGCAGGAACGCATGGTGCACGCTACTCTGTTCATCTAGGGGCCACAAAGATGTACAACAAGTTGTAGGAGATCTATTAGTAGAGTGGGATGAAAAGTGATGTTGTAGAGTTTGTGGCTAAGTACTGTACATGTCAGTAGGTTAAGATAGAGCATCAAAAGCCTAATGGTCCCATGTAAGAGTTCAATATTCCCACTTGGAAGTGGGAAGAAGTGAACATGGACTTTGTGATGGGTTTTTGTCATACTCGTCATCAACATAATTTAGTTTGGGTCATTATAGATAGGGTTACCAAATCATCTCATTTCCTTCCAGTTCATACCTCTTATTCAATCGAGGATTACACAAAACTTTACATTAAAAAGTTGGTCAGATTGCACTGTGTTCTATTATCTATTATCTTAGATAGAGGTACCCAGTTCACCTCTCATTTCTGGAAAGCATTCTAAAAGGGTATTAGTACCAAAGTTCATCTCAGTACAACCTTCCATCCTCAGATAGATAGTCAAGCAGAAAGGACCATTCATACTTTAGAAGATATGCTGCGAGCGTGTGCAATTAATTTCAAGGGTAGTTGGGATGACCACTTTTCTTTGATTGAGTTTGCATACAACAACAACTATAATTCCAATATTAGGATGGATCCATTTGAATCTATCTATGGTAGGAGGTATAGATCTCCAATCAATTGGTTCGAAGTAAATGAGGCCTCAGTTATAGGGACTGACTTAGTATTCAATGCCTTAAAAAAAGTCCAGTTGATCAGAGAAAGACTTTGGGCTGCTTAGAGTTGACAGAAGTCTTATATAGATATGCACAGAGATGATCTCAAGTTTAAGAGTAGTGACTGTGTTTATCTAAAGATCTCTCCCATGAAGGGAGTGAAGAGATTCAGCAACAAGGGAAAGCTCAGTCCCCGATATGTCGGTCCCTTCAAAATTCTCAGTCGCTTTGGCAAAGTAGCTTATGAGATCGAATTGCCTTCAGATCTAGCCTCAGTTCATCCAGTCTTCTATGTCTCTTTGCTCAAGAATTGCATAGGTGACCTAGCAGTTGTAGTCCCTATTCAGAGCATAGCTATTTAGCACAACCTCTCTTTTGAAGAGATTCTGATCAAAATTCTTAACTATCAGACTCGCAGACTGAGGAACAGAGGAGTCCCTATAGTAGTTTCTATGAGTTATTTCATGCTTATTAGACCGTATATCACTCCCATTTATGATGCATGTACTCCAGTCCCTCAATGCCTTTCCTTATATTGTAATGATGGTGATAATAGCAGTGACCAATATTTTGGATGTAGGATTGGATATTCTTCAAGGTTAAAATATTGTGTATCTACTCGATTTAAGGTTATAGGATAAAAGGGAAGGGAGGGATGAACTTTTGTTATGTGAAATATTTTGGAAGGGGATATGTGGTGAACATCTTTGTGATAATGTTTGAAGTTGCTAGTTTTTAGTGGGGAAATCAATAAAATAATGTAGTAGATATAGACTTGAATGTTGTGATTGATAGATACACAAACCAATGTGCTATGTGGTCAGTACTCCTCGATTTAAGAACTAAACATTTTTCGATTATAGTGATAAGGTGAAGTAATATTCTTAAAGGGATGCATAGTATAGGGTTCCATAGCTTAAGCCTGCACATTTTTACTCTGGGTTAAGCTTTAACTTGGAAATACTATATAGTTAGACTCAAACTCTTGTAATTCTATATTTATCCGGGGGAATTATAAGATTGAGATATTGAAATGTGGCATTCATATCTGAAAGCATAGTTGAGAAGCATCAAAAAATTTAAATGCTTTTAGACGTATCATTTGAGGTAGAGAATGTTTCTATTCTATTCTTATGTCCCGCTAGAATCTCAGATTCATGTATTGCACCAACCTTAAATCAGGCCGAGGATTTTTATGAAATTCATGCCTTACAATGTTAAGATCATGTTCCATAGAACACATGCCAAGATCATGTCTATGTTAAATCTTGTTATCTAATGATTTGTACTTACACAATTAGGTTAGTGAGATCATGAAGCTCTTCTTGAATGCCTATGTATGTTTCATTGAGGAAAATAAAATTCCTAATGTGAGTTTACATCATTTATTCCATACTTTTTTAGCATCAAAAGGTTCATACCCATCATTCGAGGACAAATGATTCCAAGGGAGACATAATGAAACACCCCACTTTTTCGGGCTAGAATTTAAACTATCATTCCTATGTGTATAGACCCAAAGCCAATGATTCTATGTCAATATAAGTTTTTTGATCAAATATAAAGTGTGGTAACATCTTTGGAGGTCAAGTAAGATTAAAAAAATCCCCTAACTTAAAGACGAGTTGAGAACTTTTCTATCAATTGAGTTTTAGTGGATGATTCAACTTATGTCAGTATAAGTTACGTGTTGTACTATATACCAAATGAAATATATTTGAGTCTTCTTTTAAAATCATCTGATTTAACCTTAATTTGATATCAGAGTAGGAAGTTAAGCTCATTTTACTTCAGAGTGTCCGTCTGTCAGCGAGGTGACGAATTGAGGTGATAATCCATCAACTAAGTGACGAGATATCAACCTTGTCATCAACCTTAAATAGAAAATATCCTAAATCACTTAGGAGAGGTGACGACTACGTTGATAATCCATCACCTAAGTGATAAGCTATCAACTAAATCGTCACCCTTAACCAAAAAGTGCCCAACTCTAGACGACTAGGCTAATAAGTCATCAACTAGGTGATAAGCTATCACCTAAGTCATCAACTAAAAAATTTGGAAATTTATATTCAGTTTATTTAGGGATATTTTGGTCTTTTCCTCACCTCAACCCCTACCCCCACGATTTAAAACATGCTTTAAACATCATTTGCCCATTATATGTTAGTTTCTCATCATTCATTCTCCTCTCCACTCTCAAGAGAGAAAAGTTAGGGTTTATTTCAAAAACCCATGCTCCCATGGCTTAGATTCAAGATATCTCAAATTTTGTTCATAAAAAAGGTAAGTGGGACTATCTTAAATCTCATGGGCTCAATTTTATCATTTTAACACATTTTGAAGTTATGTAATTATGAATTTGAAAATTGTTTTTTTCTTGGAAATCATTTGCAGAGCATGTATCATGAACCCAATTTAATGAAAATATGCATTTATTATTGTGTTTTCCATAAACTTGAGTTACATTCATGTGTATATATGTTATGAGTTTTTGACAATTGAATTGAGAGTATGAATTATGAAAATCCCTCTCTCATCGTGATATCTAAGCGTGTTGTGGGTTATTCATATGCATGATTAAAGCTTAAGAGTGAGTGTTTTACCATCATTTATGAATTGATATTGTTTATGATACGCTGAGAGGGTGTTTCTCTTGTTTATAAATGTTCATTGTATTAATTAAAATAATTGCATAGGTTTTATGTAAGAATAGGCCACCACATGTTAAATGATTGAAAGGAGAGTGTTTTTCATAATTTCACATTCTATTTAAAATAAGAACACTCATATGATTTGTAAATCTTTTGGGTGTCCATATACATGATTTTTGAGAGAAATGGCTATGGATACGTTATGATATGATTTGACCTGCAAGTCTAGGTATAATGATATGTATCATGAGATGCCCTTAACATGAAAGGGATAAATTTTTTAAAAACATGAAGCATTGTTTTAAAGGACTATAGAGATAATTGGTTACTCGTAGAAGTCTTAAGTTCAGATAACTCATAATCCAACATCATTTTTTGGCGATACACATTTTTATATGTTATTAGGCAAGTGGGATAACATGGTATATTGGAAAGTTGGGCATACCTTTTTCATGATACTCAAATCTTTATAGAAAACTTAGGTTGGGGGATTAGCCAATGAGTTAATGGCGAACCCATATATCCCGTGGGATTATAGATTTGTAGGGTGTACCATCTAGGTCACAAGTAAAATAAAGAGTTGAGTCATGACTTACAAGAATGTTTTTGTAATACCTCATACTTTTTTTAGTTCAGTTCAGCTCCAAGTGTGTGAAGTGCGTTTAGGTGAATAATGTCACAGAAATCACAAGGGTCAACTTTGAAAGTGTATAACTTTTGATGTATAAAGAATATTCTAGCTCAAGACCCACCAAATTATACATAATTGAGTTAGCCTTCCAACATTACCAATTTTTACTTAATCCGATACCTGGGGTGAGAAGTTATGGCACTTTTTGTGTGTGCAGTAGCTAATTGCAATTATGCCACGTCACGGTGATCCCGTAAATCACACTCATCCCTTTCCAGTAGCTCACTGCGATTGGCTAGTGTCTCTCCAAAAATCATAGAGGAGAAGGTATCACATCGTGCTGGAGTGAAAATTCATGCTCGTCCATTTTTCAGTGACACAACGCAATAGAACCGCGTCATCAGTGACACAACGCAATAGAACCCCGTTATACTGGAGTGTAAATTAGCACTCATCCATTTTCCAATAACACCAAGTGATAGCACCGCATCGTGCCAAGCTCTAAAATCAGGATTCTAGTCACTATTTTAAGTTTCATAAGGGCATTTAAGTCAATTACCCTCGCCCTAATTCATGGAAACACAAGATTTAACCTATTTTAAGCCTAGTACGCTCAGTATTCACCAAAATTTGTCTCCAAGTAAACCTTAAATCTTCACCTTTCAAGATTAATTCCCATAAATATCCACCAAGGACTTTCAAGGATTCTTCAATTGAGGTATGTTAGATGTTCATCCATGGGCCCTTTTTGACCTATAGAGTTCAAGAATCCAATTTCAAATTCAAAGTTATGAATCCCAATGAATTATCATTCTATACTATGTTTACATGAAATTGTTGTTGTTATTAATTCCCGCACGTTGAATTGTGTTGCTCGCTGAGTTAAACCTTAATTGGTGATTTTAGAAGTGAAATCATGCTATTATTGCAAGCTTTAAACTATTTCCATGCTTAGCTTAAACTGCGAATTTTAAGTGCTTGATGAAATGCCTATAAGAATGAGTTTTGAATGAATGTTTACACATAATGTCCTTAGAGTTTTATTATGATCTTGCTATTACTGCTATCGAGTCCTTGGGGTTTGAATACTCAAAATTTAGCTGCTTACCTAGTTTTCAATATCTATAGAATGATTTAAGAATAGTAGCGAGTCCTATCATTTAAGTCAGTGACCATAAAGAGTAAACATATTTCAGTCAAGTATGTAGTGTCTTTTAGTTGGTAGTAAGATTTAGCACTGAGCGGACCCAAGGATGGGGGCTTACCTTCCAGTTGAGGGTGAGACCTTTAGTAGCAGTCCTTGCATTCCAGAACTATGTAGCCAGTAGGTTGAGATGTTAATATGCTAGTTGAGGGTTGACACATATCTCATTAGGGCCCTTCCAGTTGAGGGTGACCCTTAGTCCTTCAGGACAATATTTTAGTGGATCCACACAACTAGTGTTAGTACCCATGGCATACTACTTTAATACCCCGTATTTATCTATCTTAGTTTAGCTCTCAGTATATGATAATTATATATAAAACTTTCAAAATACTCAAAATTTGTAAATTTAAGACTTACAAAAGTGTAGGAAGTTCAGTCATCTATCCAATGATACAAATTTCCCCCAAATCTGATAACCAGGTGAGAAGTAATAGCCTTTTTAGTAAAACAGTGTGTCAAAGTTGGCATCAGCGCGTCGCGGTGAGTGTCAAAATAGAAATTGTCAGTTTCCAGTGTGCCATCACGATAAGCCCTCATCGTACCAAAGTTTCCATTCCCAATTATTAATTTCTAGTGAGACTCTGCGTTAACGGTGCGTCATGCCAATGCCCAATTTTAGAATTGTCACTTTTCTATGAGGCTCCGCGATACCTCCACGTCGTACCAAAAGCCAATTTTCCAGTTGTCCATTTTAAATAGTTTTCAGCCATAATCTAGTGGTTTACCACGATGCCACCGTATTGCGGTGAAGGCCACAATTGTGACTTTCAGTGATGAAATCTTAATTCTTTCCAGGGGTAATTTAGTCTTTTTCCACTACCATAATCAGTCTAAATATGTTAATTAACCCCTAATAACCTAGTTAAGTCATTATTTTATTTATTTTCCCAAAAATCAAGAACATTCTCTCAAATAGAAAACCCTAGACCTTAAGAAATCAAGAACAAATCTCAAGAACTCCATTAAGAATCTTCAAAAAGTTAATTTTTCATGTATGTTAGGTGTTCACCCTTGGGTTTTCTTTCACCCTTGGAGTCTAAGAACCCTATTTATAAATACAAGTTATAGATTTATGAATTCAATGTTTGAAATTGATTGTACTCATGTTCATGATATTGTTTGGGTTTCAATCCATGAGTTATTACAAGTTTCATGAAGTGAGAATAACATGTGAGATGAATTATATGATTTACATGTTAAACCATTGAATTTGCAATTAAGTATTGTATTCATATGTTCATGTGTTGACCATTATCATATGCATTAACTATGCTCCCCAAGTGTTTGATAAAATGCCCATGTGATTTGAATAGTGAAATCAGGACATTTTATTATTTGGTCCCATTCATGTACAAGTTCATGTCTCTCAAGTGTTTGATAAAATGTCTAAATGAATGCATTATTAACAAGCAACTATTGTTATGCTTTTAAGAGCATGCCATGCTTTACTTTCAATGCTATCGAGTCCTGGGGTTATTTAATACCAAAAAATCTAGATATTTACCGAGAACTACAATAGCTATAGAATAGTCTCAGTGATGTCACAAACAGTAGTACGTAGTACTCAGTGAAACTCAATTCAGTTTAGTTCAGTTTAATAATTAGTGTTATTCAGTTGGGAGTAGGATTAGGCGCTGAGCAAACCCAAGAATGGGGGCCCACTTGTTAGTAGAGGGTGTGAGCCTTAGTAGCAGTCCTTGCATGCTAGAACTATGTAGACAGTGTAGGTTGAGATATCATCCTACCAGTTGAGGGTTGTTTGGGTGTTTTACCTTCTAGTTGAGGGTAATTTTATTCCCGTTAGGGTACCTGCCAGATGAAGGTGACTCTTCAGCTTGTCTGTACCAGTGGCACAGTACTGATATCCTTCTAACTGGGGTTACTAGTTGGACCCCAATCCAATCAGAGAGGGGTATGTTGGTTAGATGATTACCTTCTACAATTTTAGTTTTAGTCTTAGTATAGAACTCAGTTCAGTTCAATAGTATTAGGACTATCAGAAACTGTCACCCAATTATCAGAAATTCAATTATAAGAAATTTCAGATATCAGTTAATCTGTTATTAGAACTCAGTACTCAGTAGTAGTATATATATGTATATGCACAGTATTACATACTCAGTACTTACAGTAGTTTCAGTTATCCATGCACTCTTATTCAATTATTCTATATCATTCAGTCAGTTATTGTTCATACATATGAATCTTTGCATTCAGCCGTACCTCATCTAGAATACCAGTACATTCCACATATTCTTTGCGCTATGATGTCTCATATCATAGGTTCGGACGCTCAGGTTCTTGACCGCGCTTAGTCAGATTTAGTTAGTAGAAATAGATTTAGTAGTAAGTCCTCATATATTAATGATATTATTTTATTTTAGTATTATAGTAGATTCAGTATCTTATTAGTCAGAGTTAGTTGGTGTCTTGTCCCATCAACTCCACTTCCAGACAGGCAGTTAGAGGCTTTTTAGACTAGACTAGTTCAGATAGTATTTAGTCTTACAAATGTTATTATCAGTTGCTATATTTATCACTATTCATATTATGAAGATTATGGCATTTTAGTCTAACTTCCATATTATTTTAGCATTATTATTCAGTGCTTACAACAGGTACCAGTCATGGGTTAGCTTGCGGTCCTTCAGAGTCGTAAGCACTGTGAGGCATCCGGGGTGCAGACTTGGGGTTTTACAAACTTTGTATCAGTGCCAAAGGTCAACAGAGTTCTAGGGAGTCTAATAGCCTCATCAAGTAGAGTTTTGTGCATGGGTGTGTAGCGCGCCACACTTACGGACAAGAGGCTGTGAGATGTTTTAGGAAAAGTTTCCCTTCTTTCAGTATTTATATCATGCGAGTGAGCATGAGCTCAAGTTAAACTCTTAGTATAATTTATTTCTTCCTTCCGTTTACAAAATATGCCTCTTAAAAAGACCAACGGTAGAAGAACAGGAAATCAGCCAGCACCTCAGCCCATTGAGGTAGATCCCCTGGATGAGCATGTCTCCCATACAGAATCTAGAGCTGCATTCACCACCCTAGCCAATTCTGTAGTAGCTTAGAATAAACGACTAGCTACTTTTCAGGCCAACCTAGTGGACAATACTGTTGCAACTAGGATTTGGGACTTCACTCGAATAAATCCTTCCCTATTTTTAGGATCTAAGCATAAGGAGGATCCACAGAAGTTCCTCAATCTAATGTAAAAAGTCACATACATTTGGGAGTGACTTCTAGTGAGAGTGCTGAGTTAGCTGCCTATCAACTACAAGATTTAGCTCATATATGGTTTAAGTAGTTAAAGGTAGATAGGGGTAAAGATGTTGAGCCTGTAGAATGGGAAGAGTTTGCCACTACTTTTCTAGATAAATTCTTTCCCTTAGAGCTGAGAGAGGCTAAGGTGTTAGAGTTCATCATTCTTAGGCAAGGAAACATTAGTGTGAAAGAGTATTCCCTTAATTTTACTTAGTTATCCAGGTATGCTCCCCATGTATTAGCAGACAATAGGTTTAGGATGAGCAAGTTCATTTTCAGGGTGTCAAAGAGTGTGGTTAAGAAGTGCAGAACTATGCTGTAATTAAGGATATGGACATATCCAGAGTAAATATAAGAGGCTAAGAATAAGGAGAGAGAGAGGGAAAGCAAGAAATCTAGGATAGGTAGCTTTATTTCAATCAGCAAAAGTCAGATAGCGATAATCATTCCCAGTTTCATCCAAAGTCTTCAGTTCTAGCTTCGTCCTCAGCCAGTGCTCCAGTACCTATGTTCATAAATGGTAACAAGGATAGAGTGCCAAGCTCTAAATCTCAGTGTTGTGCCAGCAGTGCTAGAATAAATCCTCTTTGCCAGAAATATAGTAGAAACCATCAGGGTGTCTATAGAGCTGGCAGTGATGTATGTTTCGAGTGTGGCAAGCCAGGACACAAAATCAGAGATTGTATTCAGTCAGGTTCGCAGGGTCAGTACAATCGTCCCCTAGCTATGTTTGGTCACCCAAATCAGTAGGGTGCCACTTCCAGTGCCACCAGTAGACAATGGCTAAACAGGCTTTATGCACTTCAGTATAGACAAGATCAGGAAAGTTCTCCTGATGTGGTCACTGGTACGTTACAAATCTTTCATTTATATGTTTATGCCTTATTAGATCTAGGAACTTCTCTGTCTTTTATAACTCCTTACATAGAAGCAAACTTTAAGGTCAGAATAAAAATCTTAACAAAATATTTTTCAGTCTCTACCCTGGTGGGTCATTCTATCATAGCCTGATGGGTATATTGGAACTTTTCGATTATGACATCTTAGAAGATCACTTCATCAAACTTATTAAAGTTAGAGATGATCGATTTCGACGTAATTCTCGGCATGGATTTGCTCCATTCATGCTATTCTTAAGTTGATTGTACTAAAAGAATTTTTCATTTTTCATTTCCAAATGAACCAGTCCTTGATTAAAGGGGTAGTACTACAACACTTAAGGGTCAGTTGATTTCATACCTTAGAGCTAGAAAAATGATATCCAAGGGATGTATCTATCATCTTGTGCGAGTCAAAGACTCTAGTTCAGAGAATCCTAGCCTTGAGTAAGTTCCAGTAGTAAATTAATTCTTAGATATGTTTCTTGAATATCTTCTTGGAGTTCCTCCCGAGAGGAAAATTAACATCAAAATAGACGTTTCCCCAGACACTCAGCCTATATCTATTCCACTATAGAGAATGGCTCAAGCTGAACTCAAAGAGTTAAAGAAATAGTTAAAAGATCTTCTAGACAAGGGGTTCATTAGGCCCAACAATTCCTCATGGGGCGCACCAATCTTATTCTTGCATAAGAAAAATGGTCTTTTAGAATATGTATAGACTACCGTCAATTGAACAAAGTCACAGTCAAGATTAAATACCCACTTCCTAGATTTGATGACTTGTTTGACAAACTTCAGGGTGCCAGTTATTTTTCTAATATCGACCTCCTATTTGGCTATCATCAATTTAGAGTCAGAGAATGTGATATTTCAAAAACAACTTTCTGAACCCGGTATGGTCACTTCGAGTTTCTAGTCATATCCTTTGGTATCACAAATACCCTAGCAACCTTCATAGACTTAACGAATTGTATGTTCAAATAGTACTTGGACATGTTTATTATAGTCTTCATCGATGAAATTCTTGTCTATACCCGTAGCAAGAATGATCATGCAGAACTCCTTAGAATCATACTTCAGACTCTCAGAGCTCATCAATTGTTGGCCAAATTCAGTAAGTGCAAATTTTGGCTAAGATTAATCAAATTACTTGATCATATTATTTTTGGCGATTGCATTAAAGTTGATCCTCAAAAGAACAAACAGTGACAAACTGGCCTAGACCCATCTCTCTATCAGATATCAGGAGTTTCTTGGGCTTGGCTGGCTATTAACAATAGTTTGTTGAAGGATTTTCATCTATTACGTCCCTCATATCCATATTTACTTAGAAGAAAGTCAAGTTTTAATGGTCAGATTCTTGTGAGAAGAGTTTTCAGGAGTTGAAGACTCAACTCACCTTATCCCCAGTTTTAACTTTACTAGATAGTTCAGATGGGTTTGTTATGTACTGTGATGTATCCAGAGTAGGTTTGGGTTTTTCTCAAATGTAAAGAGGTAAGGTCATAGACTATTTCTCTAGATAACTTAAGCCCCATGAAAAGAATTACCCTACCCATGATCTTGAGCTAGCAGTGGTATTTGCCATATAGATTTGGAGGCATTAATTTTATGGGGTGTATGTTGATGTGTTCATAGATCAAAAAAGTTTACAGTATGTGTTCTCTCAGAAAGATTTGAATTTGCATCAGAGAATGTGGTTAGAGTTGTTTAAAGATTATGATATAAGTGTTTTGTATCATCTGGGCAAGGCTAATATAGTGGAAGATGCTCTCAGTAGGTTGTCTACGGGTAGTGTTGCTCTTGCTGAGAATGGTAAGAAAAAGTTAGTTTAGGAAGTCCATCAGTTTGACCGACTAGGTGTCCGCTTAGTCGATTCAGCAGAGGGTAGTGTGTGGGTGCAGAACTGTTCAGAATCATCTCTGGTTTCCTAAGTTAAGGAAAAGCAGGACAGAGATCCCCATATAGTTAAGTTGAGAGAGTCAGTTAGAGATCTAAAAGTAGAGGTTTTCTCCCAAGGGTGTGATGGTATGTTGCGTTGCTAGGGTCGGCTATATATTCTAGGTGTAGATGACTTGAGGCAATTAATTCTTGCAAAAGTGCACGGTGCATGCTACTCTATTCATCCAGCGGTCATTAAGATATATCGTGATTTGCGGGAGATCTATTGGTGGAGTGGGATAAAGAGAGATATCACAGAGTTTGTAGCTAAGTACTCTACATTTAAGCAAGCTAAGATTGATCACAAGAAGCCTAGTGGGTCTATGTAGGAGTTCAGTATTCGTACATGGAAATGGGAAGAAGTAAACATGGACTTTGTGATGGGTTTGCCTCGTACTCATTGTCAGCAAGATTTGATTTGGGTTATCATTGATAGAATGACCAAATCTGCTCATTTCTTGCCAGTCAATTCTTTCTATTAAGGCAAGGGATATGCCAAAATCTATATCAGAGAGTTGGTTAGGATGTATAGAGTCCCAGTATCCATTATCTAAGATACAGGTACCCAATTTACCTCTCACTTCTGGAAAGCATTCCAAAAGGGTCTTGGTACCCAAGTTTACCTCAGTGCAACCTTCCACCCTCAGACCGATGGTCAAGTAGAAAGGACCATTCAGACTCTAGAAGATATGTTAAGAGTATGCGTTGTTGATTTTAAAGGTAGTTAGGATGACCACCTGCTTTTGATTGAATTCGCATATAATAACAATTATCATTCTAGTATTCAGATGGCTCCATTTGAGTCTCTCTATGGTAGGAGATGTAGATCTCTAATTGGTTGGTTTGAGGTAGGTGAGTCTACAGTAGTAGGTCCCGACTTAGTGTTTGATGCCTTAGAGAAGGTTCACCTGATCAGAGAAAGTTTACGGGCAGACCAGAGCCGACAAAAATCATATACAGATGTGAGGAAAAAGGATCTCAAGTTTGAGACCGGCAATTTTATGTACTTGAAAATCTCTCCCATGAAGGGAGTGAAGAGGTTCGGAAAGTAGGGAAAGCTTAGTCCTCGATATGTAGGTCCTTACAGAATTCTCAGCCATTTTGAAAAGGTAGCTTATGAGCTTGAGTTACCTTCAGATCTAACTTTAGTACACCTAGTGTTTCATATCTCCTTGCTTAAGAAGTGTATTGGAGACCCAGCAATTTTCGTTTCTTTAGATGGCGTAGATATTCAATATTATCTCTCATTCAAATAGGTCCCAACCCAAAGCCTTGATCATCAGATTTGCAGACTAAGGAACAAAAAAGTTCCCTTGGTCAAAGTTCACTGGAAGATCCAGTCCGTTGAGGGAGCTACTTGGGAAGCAAAAGTAGATATGTGGACCAAGTATCCTCACCTCTTCTCTGAAAACTTAGACTCAGCTTGAGGTAATAGTTTTTCTTAGATTTTCTCAGTTCCATGTTTAGTTATAGTTACAAACTTGATATCAGTTACCATTGCATATCACCTTTATGACAGTCATGCATTCATGAATCAATTCAGCCATGTACTCATGCTTCAGTTATGCATGTTCAGTATGAAAACTCATTTTATTAGTAGTTTCAGTCATGCAATCATGCTTTAGTTGTGAATGTTTAGTATGTAAACTCAGTCTATTAGTATTTCTTAGCTTAATCAGTCTCATTCGAGGATGAATGTTCCCAAAGGGAAGATATTGTAATACCCTGTATTTTCCTAGCTCAGTTTATCTCTCATTACACAAGAATTTCTATTTAAAACTTTCAAAATACTCAAATTTATTTAATTTAAGACTTACCAAAGTGTAGTAAATTCAGTCATCTTTCCAACGATATAAATTTCACCCAAATCTGATACTTGAGTGAGAAGTTAGAGCATTTTTAGTAAAATAGTGTGTTAAAGTGGGCCTCACCGCATCGCGGTGAGTGTCCAAATAGAAATTGTCAGTTTCTAGTGTTCCATTATGATAAGTCCGTATCGCGTCAGAGTTTTAGTTCCCAATGTTTAATTTCCAGTGAGACTCTGCGATAACGGCGCATCACGCCATTGCCCAATTTCAGAATTGTCACTTTCCAGTGAAGCTCCACGATATCTCCGCGTCGTGCCAAAATCCAATTTTGTAATTGTCCATTTTAAATAGTTTTCAGCCATAATCTGTGGCTCACCGTGATGCCACCACGTCTCAGTAAAGGCTAAAATTGGGACTTTTAGTGACTAAATTTCAATTCTTTACAGGGGTAATTTGTTCTTTTTCTAAGGCCCAAATTAGTCTAAACATGTTAATTAACCCCTAATAACCTTGTTAAGTCATTATTTTATTCAATTTTCCTCAACATCAAGAACATTCTCTCAAATTGATAACCCTAGCCCTCAAGAAATCAAGAACAAATCTCAAAAACTCCATCAAGAATCGTCAAGATGTTAATTACTTAGATATGTTAGGAGTTCATCCTTGGGTTTTATTTCACCCATGGAGTCCAAGAACCCTATTTTAAAATACAAGTTATAGATTTGTGAATTCAATGATTGAAATTGATTGTACTCATGTTCATAATATTGTTTGGGTTTCAATCAATGAGTTATTATAAGTTTCATGAAGTGAGAATAGAATGTGAGATGAATTATGTGATTTACATGTTAAACCCTTGAATTCACAATTAACTATTGTATTCATATGTTCATGTGTTGACCATTATCATATGCATTAACTATGCTCCACAAGTGTTTGATGAAATGTCTAGGTGAATTGAATAGTGAAATCATGACATTTTATCAAGTGATTCCATTCATGTACAAGTTCATGCCTCTCAAGTGTTTGACAAAATTTCTAAATGAATGCATTGTTAACAAGCAACTATTGTTATGCTTTTAAGATCATTCCATGCTTTACTTTCAATGCTATCAAATCCTGGGGATATTTAATACCCAAGAATCTAACTGTTTACCAAGAACTACAATAGCTACAAAATAATCTCAGTAATGTCACAAACAGTAGTACGTTGTACTCAGTGAAACTCAGTTCAGTTCAGTTCAGTTCAGTTCAGTCTAATAATCAGTGTTATTCAGTTGGGAGTAGGATTCAGCATCGAGTGAACCCAAAAATGGGGGATCACCTATCAGTAGAGGGTGTGGCCCTTAGTAACAGTCCTTGCATTCTAGAACTACGTATCCAGTGTAGGTTGAGATATCAACCTGCCAGTTGAGGGTTAATAAGATGTTTTACCTGCCAGTTGAGGGTACTACTATTTTCATTAGGGCACCTACCTGATGAGGGTGACTCTTCAGCTTGTCTGTATCCGTGGAACGGTACTAACACCCTTCCAACTGGGGTTACAAGTTGGACCTCAATTTATTCAAAGAGTGGCATATCGATTAGATGATTACCTTCCACAGTTTTAGTTTTAGTCTTAATATAAAACTCAGTTCAATTCAACAGTCTTACGACTGTTAGAAATAGTTACCGAGTTATCAGACATTTAGTTATAAGAAATCTCAGATATCAGTTACTCAGTTATCAAAACTCAGTACTCAGTTTCAGAATATATATGTATATGTACAATATTGCATACTCAGTACTTACAGTAGTTTCTATTATCCATGTACTCTTATTTAGTTAGTCCATATCATTAGACAGCTATTGTTCATGCATACGAACCCTTGCATTCAGCCTTACCTCATCTAGCATATCAATACATTTCATGTACTAACGCATAATTTCTCGTTGTGCTATGCTGTCTCATATCATAGGTTCAGACGCTCAGGTTCCTAACTGTGCTTAGTCAGATTCAGTTAGCAGCAGCAGATTCAGTAGTGAGTCCTCATCTATCGAGGATATTCTTTTATTTTAGTATTACAGTAGATTCAGTATCTTATTAGACGAAGTTAGTTGAGGGCTTATCCCATCAACTCCATATTCAGACAGTCAATTAGAGGCTTTTCAGACTATACTAGTTCAGATTGTATTCAGTTTTGCAGATGTCATTATCTGTTGCTATTGTAATGCCCCGATTATGGTACCCCAAAGTATACATGGTGCTAACTATCTTGAAGGACTACTAGCTAACCCATAACTGGTACCTACTTCAATAACTGTATAATAATACTGAAATATGCAAAATAATGGGCTAAAATATGGTAAAGTTCAAAACCAAAATACAACTGAATATATGGTATGAAAATACCAAAATTGAAATAAATATAACTGAATATATGGTATGACAATACCAAATTTGAAATAAACGTCTGAACAAGCTATATACTAAAAAATTCTGTAAACTGTCTGAATAAGGAGCTAATTGGACATATCCCCAACTAACTCCAACTACTGAAATAAACTAAGTACTGAAGCACTGAAATAATGAAATAATCACGTCCTCAAACTATGAGGGCTCACCACTGAATATAACAACTGAAATCTGAATTGCTAAGTGTGATCGGGAACCTGAGCGTCCAAACCTATGGTACAAAACACCATAGCGCAAAAGAAAAGTATGTGTTAGTACATGAGAATGTACTGGTATGCAAAGTGAGGTAGGCTAAATGCAAGGTTTCATAGCATGAACTATTACTAACTGAATAACATTAATATGACTAAGTGTGAATACGTGCATGAATACATAACTGTAACTGAAATCATAAAGGCTCTGATTACTGAATATACTGATAACATAGATTACTGATAATTGATATACTATTTACTGAGTGACTGTATCTAATAGTCTGAATTCTGATGGAATTAGCTGAGTTTCATATTGAGCTAAGTGACTGTATCTGATAGTCTTGAAACCTATAGAACTATCTGAGTTCTATTCTAAAGACTAAGACTGAGATTGTGGGAGGTAGTCATCTAACCGACATGCCCAAAATAAGATAATGTAGCTAAGTTGGGGTCCAATTTGTAACCCCAATTAGAAGGGTGTCAATACCATGCCATTAGTAAGGAAAAGTTTTAAGTGACCCTCATCTATCAGGTACTCTAATGAGAATTGTGGGACCCTTATCTAACAGGTTAAACCACCTCATCGATCCTAATCTAGTAGGTTTGATGTCTCAACCTACACTGGATACGGAGTTCTGGAGTGCAAGAATTGCTTCTAAGAATCAAACTCTCTACTAGAAGGTGAGTTCCCATCCTTGGGCTCACTCGATGCTAAATCCTGCTTCCATCTGAATAGACACTGAAATGAGTATACTGGACTAAGTTCACTAAGTTCCATTGACTTACGAAAAACTATTAAATTTTGTTAACTAACTTAATTACTGAGGACTGAATTGAATACTACTGAGTTTTCCTGAGTTTTGAGACTGACTGAATTCTAATGATCATGGCTTGACGGAGAGTATCATGAAAACTAACACTGGCTCTAGGATGAAAATAAATAGGACATGACACTTCTTGAACACATGACCATAGTCAACAATTCATAATACAATCATTGAGGGATTTCATGAGGCAGTTGATATTCATAATCTTGTACATGGATAGGAATACATTCAAACACATCATAATTTCACAATTCTAGTCTCATGAGCATTCCATCAAACAACTACAATGCATAGATTTTGCATGGGAGTCATTTTGAGCATGAGAGTATAACATGGATTCATCATTTTGGTCACAATTGAGTCATAATGCATAATTCTTGTTCTCTTAGACATTTTATCAAACACATAGGATGCATAGCTTTAGGTTTAGGCATGAAAATTAAACCAATACATCATGAGTTCATTAATCAATCTCAAATTCGTAGATTTTAACCCATATGCTAACATAATTCTATGGATACACATAAAGATTCCAAATTGAAAATCCTACATCAACATCAACATGGTTATAATCAATCCACAACATGAAAATCACCATTCATGATTTAAAATTGGTTTCTTGAGCTCCAAGGATGAAAGAAATCCTTGGATGAACACTTTCCATACCTCAATTTCTAAAATCCGTGAAGATTATAGTGAGTTCTTGAGATTCAATACTTAAACTTGACAACCCTAGGGCTTGTTTTTGAGAGTATTTCATAAAAAAATGAGTAATAGGGTTATTTAGGAGTTCAATCCCGTGTTTTTGAGCTGTAGAGTAAAGGGAATTGACCCTTTTGGCCATTAAAATATGGAGCTAGAGTGCAGAAATTTGGCCCAGAAGGACTAGCCAGGGCGACGCCCTGCCTGGAGCAGCGGGCAAGCGAAGGCGACGCCTGTCCTAGAGCAGTGGACTAGCTGGGGCTGCGCGGGCTAATTGCGTTATGCTACTGGTTTAGGAAACCAAACATGACCTTATGCTATTCCAAAACTCCCAAAACTCACCCGAGTTGTACTATTGACTTGCCCTATCGTGAATCAACAAGAAAATTGACAAACGAAGGTCGGGAAGGTCATGAAATAAATCCTCGAAGTTTGGAGGATTAAAATGAGACTAAGTCCTTATCACTTGGCTAAAATTCTATTAGTGTTAGATCCCTTATTAAGCTTTAAGGTCTGAATTAGACTTAGGATTTTACAATGTCTCCCCCTTGGGAACATTCGTCCTCAAATGAAACTAACTGAGATGGGAGAAGTGATAAACTGAAGTACATACTGAATAACTACAACATCATTTCATGACTAACATGACTGATAAGCTGATTTATCATACTAAACATGCATATCTGATGCATAAATAATTGACTCATGAATGCATGACTGAGATTTCTGATAAACTGAGTTTCTTATGATGAGAATGCATATCTGATGCATGAATACATGACTAATCTGATGTATGAACATATGACCGAATATGCAATCATATTTGATACCAAATTTATAATGGGAATCGGAGCATGAAATTGAATACCAAATTTGTAACTAAAATTGGAACATGAAACTGAATAAGCTTAAGGAAAACTATTTCCTTGGGCTGAATCTAGATTAGCGAAGAAGAGGTGAGGATACTTGGTCCACATATCTGCTTCTGCTTCCTAAGTATCTCCCTCAATGAAAGGATTCCACCTAAGAACTTTGACTAGAGGAACTTCTTTGTTCCTTATTCTACGAATCTGATAGTCAAGAATTTTGACTGGAATCTCTTTGAAAGAGTGGTTGTTCTGAATATCTAGTCCCTCTAATGGGACATCAACTGTTGGTTCACCTATGTACTTCTTAAGAAAGGAGACATGAAAGACTGGATGCACTAAAGCTAGATCTGAAGGAAACTCGAGCTAATAAGCTACTTTGCCGAAGTAACTGAGAATTTTGAAGGGACCGACATATCGGCGACTGAGCGTTCCATTCTTACCGAACCTCTTCACTACCTTTATGGGAGAGATTTTTAAATAAATAAAATCACCAATATCGAACACAAAATCCTTTCTGTGCACATCTGCGTATGATTTATGTCAGCTTTGAGCTATCTTAAGCCTTTCTCTGATCAACTAAAATTTCTCTAAGGTATCGAATACTAAGTCAGGCCCTACAATTGCAGCCTCACCGACTTTGAACCAACCAATTAGAGACTTGCACCTCCTACCATAGAGAGCTTTGAATGGAGCCATCTGAATACTGGAATAATAGTTGTTGTTGTATGCAAACTCAATCAAGGGCAAGTGATCATCCCAACTACCCTTAAAATCAATTTCACACGCCCTTAGCATATCTTTCAAGGTCTGAATGGTACTTTCTTATTGACTATCTATCTGAGGATGAAAGGCTGTACTAAGGTAAACTGGGGTACCAAGACCCTTTTAGAATGATTTCCAGAAGTGAAAGGTGAACTAAGTACCTCTATCTGAGTTAATAGACAACAAAATATCATATAATCTGACCAACTCCCTGACATAGAGTTTAGCGTAATCCTAGGCTGAATAAGAGGTATGAACTAGAAGGAAATAAGCTAATTTACTCATCCTATCTATAATGACCCAAACAGAATTATGCTGATAATGAGTACGAGGCAAACCCATCACAAAGTCCATGTTCACTTCTTCCCATTTCCAAGTAGGACTATTGAATTCATGCATGGACCTACTAGGCTTCTGATACTCAATCTTAACCTTCTAACATATTGAGCATTTAGCCATAAACACTGCAATATCTCTTTTTATCCCACCACCAATAGATATCTCACAAGTTGCGGTACATCTAATCGGCCCCTGGATGAATCGAGTGACACGCACCATGCACTTCTGCAAGAATTTTTTGCCTCAAGTCATCTATACCTGGTACACTTAGATGACCCTGACAATGCAATACATCATACCCCCCTTGGGAGAAAACCTCAACCTTCTGATCTCTGACTGATTCTTTCAACTTAACTAGAGTGGGATCTCTATTTTGTTTTTCCTTAACTTTGGAAACTAGAGATAATTCTGAACTGTTCTAAACCCATACACTACCCTCTGCTGTGTTGACTAAGAGAACACCTAGTCGGGTAAGCTAATGGCTTTTTGGAGGTAACTTCTTCTTACTTCCCTCAACATGAGCAACACTACACATAGACAGTCTATTGAGAGTATCAACCACTATATTAGCTTTGCCTGAATGATAAAGGACACTCATGTCATAATCTTTCAAGAGTTCTAACCAACTTCTCCGATGAAGGTTTAGATCTTTTTGAGAAAATATGTACCAGAGGCTCTTGTGATCTGTGAACAATCTACATGAACCCCATACAAATAGTGCCTCCAAATCTTCAAGGCAAATACTACTGCTGCTAACTCAAGATCATGAGCCAGATAATTCTTCTAATGGGGCATAAGCTATCTGGAGGTGTAGGCTATGACCTTACTATGCTGCATGAGGACACAACCCAAACATACTCTGGATGCATCACAGTACATGACATACCCATCTAGACCATATGGGAGAGTCAAAATTGGGGCTAAGGTGAGTCGAGTCTTCAAATCTTGAAACCTCTTCTTGCTTGAATCTGACTACTGAAATTTGACTATTTTTTGAGTCAATCTGGACAAAGGGGATGTAATAGACAAAAATCCCTCAACAAATCATCTGTAATAGCCATCCAAACTCAATAAACTCTTGATATCTAATGGAGACATAGGTCTAGGCTAGTTTCTCACTGCTTAAATCTTTTGAGGATCAACTCTAATGCCATTATCGAAAATGATATGACCAAGGAATACTGCTGACCTTAGCCAAAATTCGTACTTACTGATTTGGTGAACCACTGATAATTTTTGAGAGTCTACAATACAATTTTGAGATGGTCTGCATAATCATGCTCACTGTGAGTAGAAAATAATGTCATTGATAAAGACTATGATGAACATGTCCAAGTACTGCTTAAACACACGGTTCATCAAGTCTATGAAAGTTGATAGGGCATTGGTAAGACCAAAGGACATGATGAATTATTCGAAGTAAATGTACTGAGTTCGAAAAGTTATTTTTGGAATATCACATTCTCTGACTCTGATCTGATGATAGCCTAATCTGAGTTCTATCTTAGAGAAGTAGCTGGCACCCTGAAGGTTGTCAAACAAGTCATTGATTCTGGGAAGAGATACTTGTTCTTGACTATGACCTTATTGAGCTGATGATAGTCTATGGATATTCTGAGAGAACCATCTTTCTTGCCCATGAATAAGACTGCTGCACCTCATGGGGAAACACTAGGTCTGATGAATCCCTTATCTAAGAGATCCTTCAACTATTATTTTTACTCTAAGTTCTACTGGTGCCATTCTCTATGGTGAAATAGATATTGGTTGAGTGTCTAAAAGAAGGTCAATGTCAAAGTCTATTTCTCTTTTAAGAGAAATTCCTCGAAGATCTTCTGGAAAGACATCTGAGTATTCATTTACAACTAGGACTGATTCAAGGATGGGAGTTTTGAAACTAGTGTCCTTAACTTAAAAAAATGATAGACACATCCCTTAGATATCATTTTCCTTGCCCGAAGGTAGGAAACAAGCTAACTCTTAAATGCTGAAGTACTACCCTTCCACTCTAGGATGCATTCATTCAGAAACTGAAATTAGACAACTCTATTTCTATGGTCGACTTTGGCATAATAGGAATGAAGCCAATCCAAGCCGATAATGACATTAAAATTAGTCATCTCTAATTTGACTAAGTCTACTGAAGTGACTTTCTGAGATACCATAACCGGACAGTTCCTGTATACCCGCTGGGCTATGATAGTTTTACCCATTGGGGTAGAAATCGAGAAGGGCTCTGCTAAAGTTTCAGGATTGACTTCAAAATTAACTGCTATATAGAGAGTAACAAAAGCTAAGAAAACTCCTGGATCTAGCAAAGCGTAAACATGCAAATAAAAGATCTTTAACATACCAGTGACCACATCAGGAGAGTTATCTTGATCCTATCGGGACTAAAGAACATAGAGTCTATTTGGGCGTTGTCCATTGGTGGTGCTGGAAAGGGCACCCTACTAATTTGGGCAACTGGACTGAGTTGAGGAACAATTATAATAACCCTAAAAACTTTTCTAAGGATAATCTATGACTCTGTGACCTGTCTTACCATATCCGAAACAAACATCACTGCCAGCTATGCAATTACCCTGATGGTGCTTTCCACAAGTCTGACAAAAAAGATGGGTTTGGGCGCTGCTAACACTACCCTGAGAGTTATATCCTTGCGCCCTATCTTTGTTTCCATTTTTGAACTTAGGAAATGGAGCACTAGCTGAGGAAGGAGTTGGAAGTGAAGACTTTGTGTGAACCTGAGAACAATTTCCACCCTCTAACTGATGTGACTGAAATTGAAGCTACCTATTCTAGCTCTCTTATTCTAATTTTTCCTATCCTTAATCTTCTACTCCTCTATCTGTTGAGCATGAATCATAAGCCTAGCTATGTCCATCTCACTAATCAATATCACGGTCCTGCACTCCTTGACCATGCTATCATTCACTCCAAAAATAAACTTACTCATCTTAGCTGCACTATCTGCCACCATATGAGGAGCGTATCTAGCTAGCTGAGTAAAATTGAGAGAATACTATTTCACTGTCATGTTGTCCTACCTGAGGTTGATAAACTCTAACACCTTATCTTCTCTTAGCTCTAGGGGAAAGAATATATCTAGAAATGTAGTGAAAAACTCCTCCCACTCTATGGACCCTGCATCCTCGGCCCTTTCTGCTTTCCACTACTTGAACAAAGTATGAGCCACATCCTACAATTGATATACAACTAGCTCAACATTCTCACTAGCAGTCACCCCCATAATAGCTGTGACCTTCTGCACCTGATCAAGGAATTCCTGAGGGTTTTTATCTGACTTAGACCTGAAAAAGAATGGAGGATTCATTCGGGTGAAGTCCCAAATCCTGGCTACAACAGAATTGGCCACTGGATTGGCCAAAATAACCTGTAAAATTTCATTCTGGACAGCAACTAACTAAGCTAGAGTAGCGAATACAAATCTAAATTTTACATGAGAGACATGTTCGCCTAAGGGATTAGGCTGATCAGGCTGAGGGGCTGGCTGATCTGCTGTTCCTCTTCCCTGAGTCCTCTTTGGAGGCATGTTCTATAAATAGAAGAGAAAAAAAGGATCAGATTGAGAGTTAAATTTGAGCTCATGGTCACTCGCATGACATGAATAATGAAAGAAAGGAAACTGTTCTTAAAATATCTCATAGCCTCCTATACATAAATATGGCGCGCAACACAACCATGTACAAGAATCTACTAGATATGGATTTTTAGACTTCCTACGACACTGTTGAACAACCTTAGGCTCTAATACCAAGTTTGTAATGCCTCGAGTTTGGTACCTCGGATGCTACATGGTGAAAACAATCTCGAGGACCATTAGCTAACCCATAATTGGTACCTGCTACAATAACTATATAATAATTCTAAAATATGCAAAAGAATGGGCTAAAATGCTATAAGGTTCAAAACGGAAATATAACTGAATATATGGTATGACAATACCAAAATTGGAATAAATGTCTGAACATGCTATAGTTTGAAAAATCTTCTAAACTATCTGAATAAGGAGTCAATGGGATATGTACCCAACTAACTCTAACTACCGAAATAAACTAAGTACTAAATCACTGAAATAATAAAATAATCACGTCCTCAAACTATGAGGACTCACTACTGAATCTGACAGCAGAAATCTGACTATTAAGTATGATCGAGAACCTGAGCATCCGAACCTATGGTATAAAACATCATAGTGCAAAATAAAAGTATGCGTCAGTACGTGAGAATGTACTGGAAAAGTGAGGTAGGCTGAATGCAAGGGTTCATATACATGAACTATTACTACCTGAATAACATGAATATGACTGTGTGTGAATACATGCATGAATACATAACTGTAATTGAAATCATAAGGGTTCTTAATACTGAATATACTGATAACATGGATTACTAATAATTGATATACTATTTACAAAGTGACTGTATCTGACAGTTCTTATTTTGATGGAACTAGCTGAGTTTCGTACGGATCTAAGTGACTGTATCTGATAGTCCTAAAATTTGTAGAACTATCTGAGTTCTATTCTGAAGACTGAGATTGATACTATGGGAGGTAGTCATCTAATCGACATGCCCCAAATAAGATAATATAGCTAAGTTAGGGTCCAATCTGTAATCCCAATTGGAAAGGTGTCAATACCGTGCCAGTGGTAATGATAAGCTGTGAGTGACCCTTATCTATCAGGCACTCTAATAAGAATGGTGGGACCCTCATCTAATAGGTTAAGCCACCTCATTGAGCCTCATCTAATAGGTTTAATGTCTTAACCTACGCTGACTACGTAGTTCAGGAGCGCAAGGATTGATTCTAAGAATCACACCCTCTACTAAAAGGTAAGTTCCCATTCTTGGGCTTACTTGATGATGAGTCCTACTCCCATCTAAATAGACATTGAACTGAGTATACTGGAATAAATTGGATTGAGTTTACTGAGTTCAGTTGACTGATGGAAACCTACTAAATTTTGTTAATTAACTGAGTTACTGAGGACTGAACTGAATACTACTAAGTTTTCCTGAGTTTTGTGACTGGCTGAATTCTAATGATCATGGCTTAACTAAGATTATCATGAAAAATGACATTGGATCTAGGAATACAACTAAATTGTCAGATATTAAATACCCCCAGGACTTGATAGCATGAAAATAAATAGGAATGACACTTTTTGAACACATGACCATAGTCAACAATTCATAATACAATCATTGAGGGATTTTACGAGGCAATTGATATTCATAATCTTGAACATAGATAGGAATGCATTCAAACACATCATAATTTCACAATTTTAGTCTCATGAGCATTCCATCAAACAACTACAAGGCATAGATTTAGCATGTGAGTCATTTTGAATATGAGAGTATAGCATGGTTTCATCATTTTGGTCACAATTGAGTCATAATACATAATTCTTATTCTCTTAGGCATTTTATGAAACACATAGGATGCATAGCTTTAGGCTTAGGCATGAACATTAAACTAATACATCATGAGTTCATTAATCAATCCCAAATTCATAGATTTCAACCCACATGCTAACATAATTCCATGAATACACATAAAGATTCCAACTTGGAAATCATACATTAACATCAACATGGTTATATTCAATCCACAATATGGAAATCACCATTCACGATTTAAAATTAGTTTCTTGAGCTCCAAGAATGAAAGGAATCCTTGGATGAACACTTTACATACCTTGATTTCTAAAATCTGTGAAGATCATAGTGAGTTCTTGAGATTCAATGCTTGAACTTGAAAACCCTAGGTCTTGTTATTGAGAGTATTTTACGAAAAAAATGAGTAATAGTGTTATTTGGGAGTTCAATCCCTTGTTTTTGAGCTGTAGGGTGAAGGGAATTGACCCTTTTGTCATTCAAAATACGAAGCTGGAGTGCAAAAATTTAGCCTAGATGGACTAGCCAGGGCAATGCCCTGCCTGGAGAGGTGGGCTAGCAAAGGAGATGCCTTTCCTGAAGTGGTGGACTGGCTGGGGCGGTGCGGGCTAGTTGCATTATGCTACTAGTTTGGGAAACCAAACATACCCTTATGCTATTCCAAAAATCTTGAAACTCACCCGAGAAGTACTATTGACTTGCCCCATTATGAATCAACAAAAAAATTGACAAACAAAGGTTGGGAAGGTCATAAAATAAATCCTTGAAGTTTAGAGGCATAAAATGAGACTAAGTCCTTAACACATAGCTAAAATTTTCTAAGTGTTGGATCCCTTATTAAGCTTTAAGGGCTGAATTAGACTTAGGATTTTATGGGATCTTATAGCTATATCTATCAGTATTTAGATTATGAACCTTATGGAATTTTAGCCTAACTTCCATATTATTTCAGTATTATTATTCAGTGCTCACATCATGTACCAATCATGGGTTAGCTTGTGGTCCTTCGAAGTCGTAAGCATCATGTGAGGTTTGGGGTGTAGACTCGAGGAGTTATAGGTACTGATACCCATCCAACTGGGTTGCAGGTTATGCCTCAATTTACCTTATCAGGGTATGTCAGTTATATTATAGCTCCCAGAGTTTTAGTCTAGTATCCAACTCAGTATTTAGTCTCATGTTTTCTTAACCATATTATACAAATATAAGTTTTCCATTCATCAATAGTTTAGTATTTCAGTCTACAATCTATTTCAGACTTATGTTATAATGCTTGGTCATGTATCCTCAGTATTTATAGATTTTATGCATTCTTACTCATTACTTCATGTCATGCATTCATTCAATTATCACTCATTTACATGAAATCAAGAAGTTTAGCCTAACCCCATTTAGTGTACCAGTACATTCAAAGTACTGACTATATACTCGTCTCTTACGCTATGATGTCTCATATCATAGGTTTGGATGCTCAGGTTCCTGACCGTAGTTAGACATTCTAATGCATCATCAGCAACAGTAGTGGTGAGTCCTCATATACTGAGGACTATTTATGCTTATTTTAGTTCAGTTCAGTAGTCATTCAAAGTTAGTTGAGGACTTGTCCCATCAACTCCACAATTAGTCAGTTAGAGGCTTCTGGACACTCTTAGTTAGTTATTTAGTTATCAGTTGTTATTAACAGTCTTACAGTATTGTTATTAGACAAATGTTTTCAATAATTCGATTTATTATTATTTTCTTGTTTAAAACACTATGGCTTTACCCTTTTTTCTTCCCCATATGTTTTTATTGTCGTCAGTTTTATTTAGTGCTCTTAGTAGGTACCAACTTATGGGTTAGCTTGTGGTCACTTGTGACTATAAGCACCGTGTAGCAGCTAGGATATACTCTCGGGGCATTACAAACTTTGTATCAAAGCCTAAGGTTTGAAAGTAACCTAAGGAGTCTAAAAGTTACGTCAAGTAGGGTCTTGTGGCACACTTATGGACAAAAGGCTACGAGGAATTTTAAGAAAAATTTCCCTTTTTCAATTGGTTATGTTATACAAATAAGCATGAGCTCATGTTAAACTCTTTGTCTAATCTATTCTTTCTTCCACTTATATAACATGCCTCCTAGAAAGACAAATGGAAGAAGAAATATAAACCAGTAAGCATCTCCGTCTGTTTAGGACGATCCCCTGAATGAGCATGTTTCTCATGCAGAGTTCAAAGCTATATTCAATACTCTTGCTCACTCTGTAGTGGTTTAGAATGTTTGGCCAGCCGCTGTTCTGGCCAACATAGTGGCTAATACCATCACAACTAGGATTCAGGACTTTACCCAAATGTATCCTTCTCTGTTTTTGGGATCCAAATCTAAAAAGGATTCACAAGAATTTCTCAACATGGTCCAGAAGGTAACAGATATTATGGGGGTGACTTCTAGTGAGAGTGCTGAATTGGCTGCTTACCAGCTGCAAGATGTAGCCTATACCTTGTTTAAGCAGTGGAAAGGGGATAAAGGCGCAGATGCAAGGCCTATGGAATGGGAGAAGTTTTCTAAAACCTTGTTAGATAGATTCTTCCTATTGGAGCTGAGAGAATCCAAAGTGTTAAGAGTTTATCAACTTAAAGTAGGGAAACATGAGTGTGAAGGAGTATTCACATAAATTTACTCAGATATCTAGGTATGCTCCTTATGTGGTGGCTAATAATAGGTCTAGGATGAATAAGTTCATGGCTGGTGTATCTGACAGTGTGGTCAAGGAGTGTAGAACAACACTATTGATTAAGGAGATGTACTTTTCTAGGATAATGGTCCATGCACAATAGATTGAGGAGCAAAAGACTAAAGAGAGAGAGAGAGAGAGAGAGAATAAGAGGTCTTAGATAAGTAGCTTTAATTTTACTCAACCAAGGTCAGAAGGTGGTAACCATCTTTAATTTTATCAAAAATCTTCAGTCCTAGCTCCATCTTTAGCTATTGCCCTAGTGCCTAAATTTAGAAATGATAATAGGGATAGAGCATCAAGCTCTAAGTCTTAGAGTAGTATGAACAGTGCTAAGACAAATCCTGTTTGTCAGAAATATGGTAGAAATCTCAGGATGTTTGTAGAGCCGGAAATGATTTGTGTTTTGGGTCTGGTAAGCCAGGCCATAGAGTTGAAAATTGCCCAAAGAGTAGTTAGCAGGGTTAGTATAGTCATTCCCCAGCTCAGTCCAGTCGCCCATTACATCAGGGTGCCGCTTCCTATGCTACTAATGGTAGCGTCAGAATAGAGTTTATGCACTTTAGACCGGACAAGATTAGGAAAGTTCTCCTGATGTGGTTACTGGTACGTTATAAGTCTTTCATTTACATGTGTATGCCTTTCTAGACCTCGGAGCCTCTCTTTTTTTTGTGACCCCTTACATAGCTGTCAACTTCGGAGTCATCCCAAGTTTTAATGTTACTAGATAGTTCAGATGGGTTTGTTATGTACCGTGATACTTCTAGAGTCAGTTTGGGGTGTGTTTTAATGCAGAAGGATAAGGTTGTAACCTTTTCTTCTAGACAACTTAAGCCCCATGAAAGTAATTACCCTACCCATGATCTTGAACTAGCAGCTGTTTTGTTTACTTTAAAAATATGGAGGCACTATTTGTATAGGGTGCATGTTGATCTGTTTACAGACCACAAAAGCTTGCAGTATGTAATTTTTTTAGAAAGAATTAACTTGTGCCATATAAGATGGTTAGAGCTATTGAAAGATTACATCATAAGTGTTCTGTAATATTCGGGCATGGCTAATATAGTAGCGGATGCCCTCAGTAGACTGTGAATGGGTAGTGTTGCTAACATTGAGAATAATAATAAGGAGTCAGTTCAAAAATTTTATCAATTGGATAGATTAGTTATTCGTTTGGTTGACTCAGCTGAGGGCAGTGTATGGGTGCAGAATAGTTTGGAATTTTCTTTGGTTGCCTAAGTAAAAGAAAAACAGGATAGGTATCCCAGTCTAGTGAAGCTGAATGAGTCAGTCAAAGATTAGAAAGTAGAGGTTTTGTCCTAAAGAGGAGATTGTGTGTTACGTTGCTAGGGTAGAATATTTGTGCTATGTGCAGAAGACTTAAGAAAAGCAGAAGTGCATGGTGCACATTACTCTATTCATCCAGGGGCCACTAATATGCATAATGATCTGTGGGATATCTATTGGTGAAGTGGGATGATGAGGGACATTGCAGAGTTTATAACTAAGTACTCTACTCGTCAATAGGTTAAGATTGAATGTCAAAAGCCCAGTGGGTCTATGCAGGAGTTTAGTATTCCTAATTGGAAGTGGTAGGAAGTGAACATGGATTTTATGACGAGTTTTCCTTGTACTCGTCATCAACATGATTTAATTTGGGTTAGATAGGATGACCAAATAAGCATATTTCTTGCTAGTCCATACTTCTTATTCACCCAAGGACTATGCCAAGCTTTATATTAGAGTGTTGGTTAAGTTGTATGACATTTCTCTATCTATCATCTTAGATAGAGGTTCTTAGTTTACCTCTCATTTTTGGAAAGCTTTCCAGAAGGGTCTTGGTACCCAAGTTCACCTCAGTACAACCTTCAACCCTCAGAAAAATTGTCAGGAAGAGAGGACAATTCAGACCCTGGAGGACATGTTGAGAGTGTGTGTCATTTACTTTAAGGGAAGTTGGGATGACCTCTTGCCTTTGATTGAATTCACGTATAATAACAACTATCATTCCAGTATTCAGATGGCTCCATTTGAGGCTCTATATAGAAGGAGATGTAGATCTATGATTGGTTAGTTTGAGATAGATTAGACAACTTTGATAAGGCTTGATGTGGTGCTTGATGCTTTGGAGAAAGTTCAGCTAATCAGGGAGAGGCTTAAGGTAGCCCAAAGCCGACAAAAATCTTATGTAGATGTAAGGGGAAAGGATCTCAAATTTAAGATTGGTTATTTTGTATATCTAAAAATCTCTCCCATGAAGGAGGTAAAGAGGTTTGATAAGAAGGGGAAGCTTAGTCCTCAATATATTGGCCCTTACAGAATTCTGAACTATTTTGAAAAGGTGTATTATGTGCTTGAGTTGCCAGCAAACTCAGCATCAGTGTACCCGGTATTCCATAGCTCTTTATTGAAGAAATGTATTGGTGACCCAGTTGTAGTTGTTACCTTAGAAAGTTGTTACCTTTACTCTGTGTTCTAGGCATACACCGAAATAAACCTAACTAATAAAAAATCAAAAAGACCCTGAATATTGCAAAACCTTAAATTTACAACTTAACACCGTATTCCCCAACAATAATGAAAAAATTTAATAACGTCCAAGCTACACCTCCTCTCAAAAGATGATATGATCAATGTCAAATAAAGTAATCCAACAAAGGTTGTGGCCAAATCCCAAGGGAATATGTGGACTTATGGATCTCAAATTCTATAATCAACGGGCAAAAACTAGAAAAGTAAATAGGGGGATTTGAATAGTAATATCAAACAAGGAGAAAATATCAACTTTAGTTGTAATCAGTATTTGTGAACACTAGGATTATGTCCACCTATCTTCTCAACTACAAAGGATTATTGTGTGTAATGCCTCGGGAGTACATCCTAGATGTCATACGGTGCTTACAGTCATAAGTGACCACAAGCTAATTTATGAGCTAGTACCTGGTGTAAGTATTGAATGAAACTGCTAATAAAAGATACACATATACAGAATAATAGAATATTCCATAAGGTTTTATAGTACTAAAACATTACTAAACTCTTAAATTTGAAACATCTATCTGAAAGTAATAACGTAAAGACTGACAATCAACTAAAACTTGGATAACTATCTGAAAGTGTCTGAAAGCCTCTAACTAAATGACTGTGGAGTTGAGGGGACATGTCCCTAACTAACTTTGACTGACTGCTGGACTAAAGTACTAAAATAAATATAATCGGCCTCAAAATAGGAGGACTCACCACTACTGCTACTGTTGATATGCTAGAATGTCTAAGTATAGTCGGGAATCTGAGTGTCAGAACCTATGATATGATACATCATAGTGTAAGAAATGAGTATGTAGTTAGTACTTTAAATGTACTAGTATTCTAGATGAGGTTAGGATGATATACATGGGCTTATGTGTATGAATTACAGCTGACTAAATGAATAACATGAGATAACTGGAATGAATGCTGTAAAATCTGAGAATGCTTGACCAAGCATTTAACATAATTCAGAAATAGTCTGTAAACTGAAATACTAAAATATTATAACTGAATAACTGATATATTAACTGCTATGGTCATGCAAAACTAAACTAAGTCTTGAGCAAAATACTAAAACTCAAATAGTGCAAGGTATTATCTAACCGACATGCCCCACATTGAACTGATCGGGGTCCAACCTATGACCCTAGTTGGAAGGGTGCTAGTACCATTCCACGGTTACTAACAATGGATATGGAGTTAATCCTAATCTTGCGAGTGACCTCTAGGACCAGTCGTAAACTAGCGGGTGATACCTAAGAGTGTCAGTCCTAAGATGGAGAGTGACATCTCATAACCTAAGCTGGCTATGTGGTTCCTGAACTTAGGGATTGATTTTAAGGACCCAATACAAACTGATGGGTGATCCCCCATCCTAGGTTTTCTTAGTGTTGAATCCTACTCCCAACTGAACTGACACTGATTACTTAATAGAACTAAGCTTAATTGGGCTAACAACTGAGCATGATACTAATTGACTAATAAGGCTCATGGCTTATCCGAGATTATCTTGAAACTACTGAATTTCTATAAACAGCTAAGTAATGGGTGTTCATAACCCTCCAGGACTCGATAGTAATAACAATAGGGACACATGGAGGCTTTGAAGCTATGGAAGGGAACCATGGTTCATGATTATTCACTTAAGCATATCATCAAACACATGGGGAGCAAGACTTTAACTTGGGTATACTTGAAAAATGATGAGATAGCTCGATCACATAACCAAATCATAATCTAAGGGTATTATTCTGAATTCTCATGAACATGATATGGAAACCACCATATTTAAAACATTCAATAACGCAGTCCACTTGAAACAATTTATAATATTAACTTGAAATTTAAATGGTAAGAAATTTATGGACTTAAGCATGGGAATATGTGAAGTTTGTGGGAATGGAATAATTGCAATACTAAAACCATACTTAGGGATTTAACAATAAAATTTCATGCTTCAAACGTGTAGGGATGCTTTCAATGAAAATAGATTGTAAACATCATGTATAATTGAAATTCATAAAACCTTTACGGAGATAAATCATTATAAAAATATAATTTCATAATTTAAAGGAAAAATGGTTCAGTGGACCCTTGAACTATGTCCGTTTGTAATGTGGATACTCCTACTTACATGTTTCTCATCTAGAACCTTGAACCCACTAAAAATCAACATTTTAAAAACTTTTTCGATGAGTGTAACGCACTCACCCCATGTTAGTTTCCATGTAATCTTCCACTTCATTTATATATATAAAAATATTATTTATTAAAATACATAAATAAATAAATAAATAAAAATAAATAACCCCCTTTATCTTGTTCCCTCTTTCTCTTTCTTCTTCTTTTTCTACTCCTTCTTCTTTTTTTTTTCCTTCTAATTCTGCTTTTTAACAACCTCTATTTTCAGGTGTTTTGGTGTATTGGTTTTGTGATGCTACAGTTTCTTGTGTTTTTTTCTTGAAAATTATGAGGTGGGGTTAGTGAGATTATTTTTGTAAAGTTTGTGATTTGAATACTGTAATATGGAAGTAAAGACTTGACCTTTTGTGGGATTTTCAGGTGTTTTGGTGTATTGGTTTTGGATGGTGTTTGATGCCTGGTGTTTCTTGAGTTTTTTTCTTAAAAATTTGAGGTGTGACAATGAGATTTCTGTTGGGAAGTTTGTGATTTAAGGGTTCTTTTGTGGAATTTTCAGCTCTTTTGCTCTATTGGTTTTGTGATGCTACTGTTCCTTGAGTTTTTTTCTTGATAATCTAAGGTGGGTTAGTGAGATTTTTGTTTGAAAGTTTGTGATTTAGGTGTTTTATTGAGAATACTGCAATTGGGTTGGTGGTAATTTCAGTGAATACTTGATCTTTTGTGGGATTTTCAGCTCTTTTGTTCAATTGGTTTTAGGATCCCTATTGTTTCTTGAGTTTTTTGCTTGAAAATCTGAGGTGGGTTAGTGAGATTTTTGTTGGGAAGTTTGTGATTTCGTGATTTTGAGAGGTGTTGTTTTGAGAAGACTTCAATTGGGTTGGTGGTAAATACAATAAATAGTTAATCTTTTGTAGGAGATAAGGTTATTAATGGTATTTTGGTGGTGGTTTAGTGGTTTTCTTGGTCGAATTTTGGAGATGGTGGTCGGATCTATGCCAGAGCTATAATTTCAACAAAAATCTCATAAAAAATATCTTTTTTCCCTATTTGGATGGCGTAGGGGATGGGGAAGGTGGTGGATGGCGTAAGGATGGGGAGGGTGTTGGAATGGGGGTGGGGGTGGGGGAGTATTTTACTTTTTTAAATTTACTCTTTTTAATTTTTTAAATATTATAAATATTTTTTAATTTAATCATGCGCTAAAAAAATGTGTGTTTACACGCGTTTTGCCACATGAGCGAGTTAATGCCACATAAGAAAAAATGTGTTTAAAATATTACTTTATAGTGGGTTGAAGGGTCCAGATGACAAACATGTAAGTAGGAGTATCCACATTACAAAACGAACATAGTACAAGGGTTCATCGAACTATTTTGCCTAATTTAAAACATAAAAGATGGATTTTTGGACTCCATGAGTGAAAATGGACGATGGATGAACATCTAACATACCTCTAAGCATTATATCCTGAAGAATATCACAAGATTAAATGTCCTTGGATTGGAAACCCCAATTCTTGATCTTTCTTGGATAGGGAGAAGGTGTAGCTTGATGAACAATTAGAGAGTTTAGGGTTTCCTGTTGAATGAAATTAGGGAATGTGGACAAAATATGGTCTTTCAGCTGTTTAATCCCGTGTTTTCATGATTTGGGGCGGTAGAAAAATACTAAACAACCCCTGGAAATTAAAATTTGCAACTGGAACGCCGTTTGGTCTCTCACTGTGACCCGTCAAGGCTTCCATCTCTATAGCCATTGCGATGCGGTGTAATCGCGGTGGGTTGCTATTTTGGAAATTTAAACGTGGTCCAAACCTCATTTGAAAAATACAAAACTCACCCGAGACATGCTACTTACACCCTTGAACATGAATCAACTCAAAACCTTATGTCTCGTGGCCGAGAAGGTCAATTTAAAAATCATCGAAGTTAAGAGGCCAAAAATAAAACTAAGTCTCTAACAGTAAGCTAAATTTTTAGGTTCTAAGCCTCTTATGCATATACTAAAAGCTGAACTGAACTAAGAAAAGTATGGGGTATTACCATATCTCATCCTTGGGAACATTCAGCCCTTGATAAGATTGATTAATTTGAGAGTACTTAAGGAACTGAGATTACATACTGAACATGCATAACTGCAAACATGATTACATAAATAAGTCTAAAACATGGTGACTGACTGAACTAATTCGTGAATGCATGCAATGATACGAAGGTATGTCTATAACTAAGATAGAAAAAAGAGAGTCAACTTATAAGTAACCACTGCCTCAGGCTGGATCTGGTTTCGTAAAGAAAAGTTGAGAGTTTAGTACATGAAAACTCAAGGGTGTTACAACATCTCCCCCTTGGGATAGTGATAACTCTCAACTTACACCTCAAATTAGTGTAAGGCGATCGTCGTCAATATATTTACCCAACTTTGGAGTAGGGGTCGAATCCACAGGGAACAATATGAGTGGCAATTAAACTAGTTTGAAATTATAGCTACAATTAAAATTCAAACAAATGATACAAAAATATAAAATAGGGTTTTGGTATTAATGTTTGTAATCAATATAAATGGAAAATCAAAGTTATGTTCACTGTGGTTTTTGGGAATTGACAGATACTAGGTACTGCTTAAGACTCTTGAAGTAAGTAGGAACAACAAAATATCCCTGACGACTATACTATATGACTTATCTCTCGACATCACCAGACAATTTATTATCTAATTCTCTTGAACTTAGATAATTTATCTATATCTAAACAGATGCTATCTCAGGTAGATTAATCCAGTTCCGACATTAATCATTAAACAGAAGGTTGGTAGCTTCCGAGTCCCTATTGAGAATTCCCGTCCTCTAGTCTATATTTCCGTTAGAAGCAAATAAAACTTAAGGCATAATCTAATGTTTGCAACCACTAGATTTCAGTTAAAACCATAGAATTTCATGATGTTCTACTACTCCTTGAATCCGCTAAACACCTAGCATCATATCAAATCCTAATCCTTGGATCCCATAACCCCGGCTAATGGAATTAGCCGCTCATGATTTAATGAAATAAATCACAAGTTGAATTCATGATGATAATAATCAACTTACATATAGATGGAAAACAACAAGAAATTTCTTCAATTAAATCCCAAGTTAGAAACCCAAAAATAGTTGATAAGAAAGAAAACTAAGAAGAATTGGTGAAAGAGAACAATGTATTTGTTTCTCTCTCCAAAGTTCTTGTTCTGAATAATGAAAACTTGATAATTTAAAAACCCTAAAAATTGCTATTTATACTAAAGCCTAGTTAAGGTAATAAAATAACAAAATCACAGCTGGGCTCGTATTTAGGTGACGACATATTGGTGTTGATTGTCAGGCTTCTGACATAGTCTCAGATATGTCATCAGAAGTTGTTCCTTCTTAAACTGTTCTGCCTCACTCTGACAATGTCCTTTGACGACTTACCGGAGGAGTGACGGCGTGTAGCAAATGTCATCAGACCTTTAGCTTATTTCAGCATGTTCTGTCCCACTTGACGGCATCTTCTGATGGCTTACCGCACTTGTGACGACATATTGAGAATGTCGTCACCTTCATCCAACAACTCTTCTTCACTATTCTTTCTGACACCTTTTTCTGGTAGCTTACCACATCTTTGACGGCTTGCAAGAAATGCCGTCCTACTCATATCAGCTCACTTGTACCAGATTTTACTTATTTTGTTCATCTTTCCTATGTTTTCCTCCCATCTTTTACTTTCCTACAAAATCTTAAGAAATAACATCAAAAACACCAATAATTACTTAAGAACTTACAATTATTTCAAGTTAAAAAGTCTTAAATGTGCTACAAAAATCTAGCACATCAACACCCTCAACTTAAAACAAGTGCTTGTCACTAAGCAACTATATAACACCATACTACGATGCTTAACCAAGAGGCACATAAGATACCTATCACAGTTGATTATCTAGTTTAGTTCAACACTCATGCCACTCTTCGCGTTCAATTACTTATAAATCCAATTGTGCATATCAATGAAGATTAACAATGTGAACCAAAGGAATCAAGATATGGCTTCAATTCATCAACAATAACCATGCATATGTACAAGTTACACTACCCAAACAAGTAAACAACTAGCAATGCAACCGATATGCCCTTACAACAAAGAAGTCCCTCCTCACTCATATATGAACTCAAGCATTTCAATGCGGGGATAGTCAGTAGACACTCACTCTCAGAAAGAAATTCCAGTAAATGTATGCCAAATACCATAAGCTTGCCCTTATTTTCATTACCAAGGTGTCCAGATAGGTAAGTTAGGATCACTATAGGTCTTTTCTTCGGCTTGTAATGTAGGCTAAGGGCTGGTATGATATTCAATGGCATTTAGAGCGACTAAGCCTCTTTGGCACTGCCTTAAATTTTGGGGCCTCACTTATTAACCTTTTTCTCAATTCTTCTCTTCTCTTGATCACACACATTGAGGATAGGTGTATTTCTTCTTATTCATTTTTTTCACAACTATTCTTTTCTTATTCTTTTTCCAAAGCACCTTACTTTTTATTATTTTTCTTTTATTCTACCATTCCTCATACTCATTTTACATCACATACCCCTATGATAGCCACCCTCAACTTAGGCTGTTTACCTAAGTCAAGGTGCACAGTGTCCAAGGAGGACCAGGTCCAAAATAGGTTCATTATGATACAAAGAGGAAGGTGATAGGTGTCATAGAAAAAAATGGTCAATTCAGGCTGAAAATAGGGATCAAGAGATATCATGCATAACAGGGAAGGTCATTTAGGCTAAAAGTGGGCTAACAAAAACAACGGCCTATGATCCTTTCCTAACCTCTATCTTTCAACCAAAGTAAGACTAACCGGGCAAGTTCTGGATTTAACACACAAAGGGAACTAAGTAGTATCTCACACACACATAGCACAAAGGTGTATCACAAGATACTACCTATCCAGTTCATGCGATTGTTTAGCAGTGGATATCATATCACTAGTACTAATGCCATAACAAGATTCACAGAGTTTCCCAAAAAATGTATATCACACAGTTATAAAACAGACCTATGGAGAGGTGCTTATCAGTCTCAAAAATCAACAAAAATCTGTCAACTATCTTAGATACTTATTTTTCTCCTAATTAACCACAATACATCATAAAACAAAACACAATAGGCCTAAACATACCAGCTCTACGAAGAACAAGACTCCGGGGAAAAGAGGGACTAAAACAAAAACCCCAGGAGGACATCAACACCCACAAGTAGCCCCACCCTCAACTTAATATCATGCGTTATTCCCAACATGTCAAATCAAAAAAAGAGAGTTAGAAATATACCTGTGGTACCATGGGTGTGAAGATCTGATGTCAATCACATAATACGAATACAAACAACAAAATAACTTGGGTTGCCTCCCAAGAAGCGCCTAGTTTAACTTCACGGCACAACCCAACTTGACTTTTTCCTCCACCTTGAGGATATGAATTTCACCCCCAACTTAGAGTCCATCTTCTTGCCTTGCTCATAGGGAGGTGGTACAAATATTAAGAAGCCGAGTAATGAATGATGCACAGTAAACAACTGGACCATAAAGTGAGGTATGTTTTTATGTTGTTTATCAAATGTAAAATAAAGAATATAGGATTCTTGTTCCTCATCTTCACAGTCTTCCACTAGTTTAGATGATTCCACAGACAAGATATCATCTAAACATAATGTGGAAAAATGCTTCGAGTGTGGCTCAATAAATCCTACATCAAAATTTACACTATCCTCTACACACTCACTTTTATTCATCTTCTCAACATTTTCACTTTGAATTGGGCCAGAGTCTTCATAAGAGATTGGCTTGTTTTCTTCTTTTTCCTCTAGCACCATTTCCTCAATCTTGGCATCATCCCTCATGGTTGGTTTGGTTTGTTGGGAAATCTCCAAGGTCTACTCAACATCAAGTACAACATCAATATAGGGTTCTTTCTCCTTATCTTCACACTTATCCATTATGTTAAATGATTCCACAGACAAGATATCATTTAACCACAATGTAGAAAAGTTTTTTGGATGATTGACCTCGATATCCATCTCTTCTATCCTTTCTCTTCCCTCGTTAAATGCCCTAATGTCTTGACGTATGCCACATATATTATCATTCGTTGTATCTATACGATCCAAAATTAGTTGAAGCATAGCTTCAATGTCACTCTTTTTAGTGCTGCGTTCTTCCAGTGCACACATCTCTCTTCGAGGAGCATATCTACAGTCATTCCAAAAGTGGGGTCGATCATAATATGGACATGGATCATCCAAATAAGATTTCCAACCATCAAACTCACATTCATTCTATGATGCCATAGTAAGAAATACTCAAAAATAAAGAAAATCTACCTAACACACGAAACAAAAAAAATCACAAACAAATATTTACAAGTTTGAATTCAAGAAAGTAAGGTAAAATTCCAAACCAACTTAATACACCAAATTGTTCCCCGGAAATGATATTTTTGATAACTCTCAACTTACACCTCAAATTAGTGTAAGGCGGTCATCGTCAATATATTTACCTAACTTTGGAGTCGGGGTCGAATCCACAGGGAACAATGTGAATGGTGATTAAACTAGTTTGAAATTATAGCTACAAGTTAAATTCAAACAATGATACAAAAATATAAAATGAGATTTTACTATTAATGTTTGTAATCAATATAAACGGAAAACTAGAGTTATGTTCACTGTGGGTTTCGGGAATTGACAGATATAAGGTACTGCTTAAGACTCTTGAAGTAAGTAGGAATAGCAGAATATCCCTGACGACTATACTATCTGACTTATCTGTCAACCTCACCAGATAATTTATTATCTAATTCTCTCGAACTTAGATAATTTATCTATATCCAAACGGATGTTATCTCAGGTAGATTAATCCAGTTACGACATTAATCATTAAACAGAAAGTTGGTAGCTTCCGAGTCCCTGTTGATAATTCCTATCCTCTAGTCTATTTCTCCGTTAGAAGCAAATAAAACCGAAGGCATAATCTAATGTTTGCAACCACTAGATTTCACTAAAGCCACAGAATTTCAAGATGTTCTACTACTCCTTGAATCCTTTAAACACCTAGCATCATATCAAACCCTAATCCTTGGATCCCATAACCCCGGCTAATGGAATTAGCCGCTTATGATTTGATGAGAGAGATCACAAGGTTAATTCATGATGATAATAACCAACTTACGTATAGATGAAAAATAAAAAGCAATTTCTTCAACTAAATCCCAAGTTAGAATCCCAAGAATAGTTGATAAGAGAGAAAACTAAGAAGAATTGGCGAAAGATAACAATGTATGTGTTTCTCTCTCCAAAGTTCTTATTTTGAATAATGAAAACTTGATAATTTAAAAACCCTAAAAATTTCCATTTATACTAAAGCCTAATTAAGGTAATAAAATAACAAAATCACAGCTAGGCTTGGATTTAGGTGACGGTATATTGGTGTTGATCGTCAGGCTTCTAATGGTATCTCAGATATGTCATCAGAAGTCGTGCCTTCTTAACCTGTTCTGCCTTACTCTGATGACCTCCTCCGATGGCTTACCAGAGGAGTGACAGCGTGTAGCAAAAGTCGTTAGACCTTTAGCTTATTTCACTATGTTCTGTCGTACTTGACGACATCTTTTGACGGCTTACCACACTTGTGATGACATATTGAGAATATTGTCACCTTCATCCAGCAACTCTTCTTCACTATTCTTTCTAACGCCTTTTTCTGGTATCTTACCATATCTCTGACTGCATGCAAGAAATGCCGTCAAACTCATATCAGCTTACTTGTACCAGATTTTACTTATTTTGTTCATCTTTCCTATGTTTTCCTCCGATCCTTGACTTTCCTACAAAATCTTAAGAAATAACATCAAAAAAACCAATAATTACTTAAGAACATAAAATTATTTCAAGTTAAAAAGTCTTAAATGTGCTACAAAAATCTAGCACATCAAATAGTTTATCCTTTGAATGATACCGGCTTGACTGAAATACTAAGGAAAGGCTGAGATGATGCACAAGACTCTTACAAACAGAATCATGACTAATATTTGGAATCTAAAACTGAGGTCTGAGAAATAGAGTATCAACGACTTGAATTCATCAAGAAATCAGATTTAAGGATATACATAAAAAAATTTGAATTTCGCTGATCATTGAGTGTAGCCTGAATATTGGAACTGAACACAATGTAAATCATGAGTAATTGAGTCATGCGCTACATGACCTGATTTTGGAGTTTATAAATTCATGGAACATGATTCTTAATGCTAAGTAAACTGGAACTCTTTATACTAGGGACTTGAAATGTACAAAATTTTCTATGATGTGCATGAACATGAACTATGATCATGGAGCTGACATATAAGGCATGACTAGATATCATGATGACTGAAAATCTTGCACTGAGATAAGAATGGGAATTTTCCTTGCAAGCATTGTTCCACAACATGCTGACATCACTACTAGAACTAGAGAGTCTGACTTGGTTACTTGTTCTATCATCTCCCCCTTAGCTTAAAGATATCACTCTAAATCTAGGAACCACTTAATCAACATCTCTAAACTGAACTACCACCGCTTTACTCTGGAATCTGGGGTATAATATTATGCATTACTGGTAAACTCATCCAAAATGACTATGACCGATAATGTAAACCTTATTGCTAGTAATTTCTTTTGAGATATAACTCCTAGCCCTCTATAGCCCCAACGATCATCATGTAACTACTTAAAATTGACCAACTTAGAATTTTTAACTCATCTTTCTATTAGCTCAACCTTTAAAGATTCAAACTTCAATTTCAACACATAACATGGATATCCCCAAATCTTTAATAACCATACTACTTTCATCATAGCCTACAAATTTCACATCCACAACATATGTTTCGAATTAACAAACCTAAATTGTTGCATACACTACTTTAAGCCTACGGATTCACTTTTCATCCAACTATCCCCATGAAATATAATCAGCTCAAATTCAGATAACACCATCCTAACTCTACTTCTATTGCTAAACTCTGGGTTTCATACCTATACTTATAGATCATAAGCTATCATAGGATTCTGAGCAACAATCTAAGAACATGTATGACTCCTAAGCAGAGGTACTACCCCTCTATCCAATGATTGGTTCATTCAAAAACTAAAACTGAATAGCTCTATTTCTGAAATCAACAGAAGTGATTTTCTAGGATACTGAAATCGGGCAGTTTCTGTATACTCATCTGGCCAGATAGATTTACCCACTGAGGTAGACACTGAAAAAGAATCTGCTAAGGTTTCAGGATTGACACGGAACTAGATAGCTAAATTAGGGTTACAAAGAGGAAGTAAAGTTTCGAGGTCTACTAAAACATACACAAAAATATGATAGGACTGTGACATACCCATAATCGCATCAGAGGAACTTTCCTGATCATGTTGGGACTGGAGTGCATAAAGTCCATTCTGACGTTGACCACTAGTGGCACTAGAAGTGGCGCCCTACTGAGTCAGGCAGTTGGATGGAACTGGAGGATGGTTGGACTGACCCTGCTGACGCAAACCCTTTCCCCTCTGAGCCATTACTTGATACTCTCGAAATCTATGGCCTAGCTTACCATATCTAAAACACACACCACATCCATCCCTACATACACCTAGATGACTTCTACCATATTCTTTGCAAAGCGGATAGGTATGACCACTCTTCTTACTACCCTGGGTCTTAGGGCCTAACGGATCATCCCAACTATCATTCCTAAACTTTGGTACTGGTGCACTAGCTGAAGATGGAGCTGGGGATGAAAACTTTTGATTGAACTGAGAATGGTTACCACCCCCGACCTTAGTTGAGAAAAATTAAAACTACCTATCCTGGCTCTTTTATTCTCTGTTTCCTTCTTTTTAGCTTTTTCCTCCTTAATCTGCTGAGCATGAACCATGAGCCTAGAAAAGTTCATCTCCTTAATAAACATAGAAGTCCTACACTCCTTGACTACATTATCAGCTAGACCAGAAACAAGCTTACTTATTCTAGACCTGTTATAAAAAAAACACATTAGGAGCATACCTAGCCAACTAGGTAAACTTAAGAGAATACTTCCTTACACTCATATTACCCTACTTTAAATTTATAAACTCCTGTACCTTATCTTCCCTTAACTCCAAGGTAAAGAATCTATCTATAAAGGTTGTAGAAAAGTCTTCCCACTCAATAGGTCTTGCATTTGTGCCTCTATCTCCTTTTCAATACTTATAATAGGTGTGAGCTTTATCCTGCAACTGGTAAGCACCTAACTATGCACTCTCACTAAAAGTCACACCCATAATGTCAGTTACTTTTTGAACCATGTCGAGGAACTCCTGCGGATCCTCATCAGACTTAGATCCCGAAAACAATTAAGAATTCATTTGGGTAAAATCTTGAATCCTAGATACGGTAGTATTATCCACTGGATTGGCTGGGATAGCAGCCTACTGAGTTGTTACTGAGTGAGCTAGAGTGGTGAACGTGGCTCTAAATTCTGCATGAGAAACATGCTTGTTCAGGGGATCTTCTTGAACAGGTGAAAGTGTGGGCTGAATCCCGTTTCTCCTTCTTTAGTCTTTTTGGGAGGCATGTTCTATAAATGGGAAGAATATTTAATTATAAAGGGAGTTTAAATTAAGATCATGCTCATTCTCATGACATGAATACTGAAAGAAGGGAAACTTTTCCTATATCATTTTATAGCCTTTTGTCCATAAGTGTGGCGTGCTTCACACCCATGTACAAGACTCTACTCAATACGGATTCCAGACTCCCTAAGGCTTTTCAAATCCGTAGGCTTTGATACCAAGTTTGTAATGCTATGGGAGTACAACCTGGATGCCATACCGTGCTTACAGTCATAAGTGACCACAAGTTAACCCATGAGCTAGTACCTGCTGTGAGCACTAAAAAAACCGATCATAAAAGATACACATATGTGGAATAATTAAATTTTACATAAGGTTTTATAAAACTAAGACATTACTGAACTCTTAAATTTGAAACAACTATCTGAAAGTAATAACGTAAAGACTAACAATCAACTAAAAACTGGATAACTATCTAAAAGTGTCTGAAAGGCTCTAACTGAATGACTATGGAGTTGATGGGACATGTCCCTAACTAACTCTGACTGACTACTAGACTAAAGAACTAAAATAAACATAACCGATCATTAAAATATGAGGACTTACCACTGCTGCTACTGATGATGTGCTGGAATGTCTAAGTGTGGTTGGGAACCTGAGGGTCTGAACCTATGATATGATACATCATAGTGCAAAAAATTAGTATGCGGCCAGTACTGTGAATGTACTAGTATGCTTGATGAGGTTAGGATAATATATATAGGCTCAAGTATATTAATAACAACTGATTGAATAAATGACATGAGATAACTGGATATGAATAGATAAATGCTGTAAAATATGAAAATGCATGACAAAGAATATAACATGATTCTGAAATAGTTTGTAAACTGAAATATTGAAATTTGATGACTGAATAACTGATAAACTGTATGCTATGTTCAAGCTAAGCTAAACTGAGTTTTGAACTAAATACTGAAATTGAAACTGTGAAAGGTATGATCTAACTGATATGCCATAAATAGAACTAATCGGGATCCAACCTGTGTATCCAGTTAGAAGGGTGCTAGTACCAAGCCACAGGTACTAATAATAGTTGTAGAGTCAGTCCTAATCTGGTGGGTGACCCCTGAGATTCATCCTAAACTGGCAGGTGATCACTGAGAGTGTCAATCCTAAGCTGGCGGGTGACATCTCATACCCTATGTTGGCTACGTAGTTCTAGAACTTAGGGATTGCTTTTAAGGACCCTGTCCAAAATGATGGGTGAGCTTAGTCTTATAAAAGCTTTTCTATCATTCTCTTCTTTTGAATCTTAGAGACTTTGAGAGCTTTGGAAATCTTTTTGGAACTTTAGAAATCTTAACACCATAGCTTTCAAAACATATACTTTTATCTTAAGGAGAATAAAAAACTTTTTTTGAAACTTAGGGACTCAAAGACTTGGTATTAGGGAGCTTTGGGACTCTTAAGGAGTTTCTTCTAACCGACATAGACCATGTAATCTGACATGGAGTCCAACACCTTGCCCATGTTGGGGAGAGATATTCTATCCTTTCCATCAGAATAGAACCTTTACTTTAGTAATCACTATCTTATCCCACTTGGGGTAAATCATAATCCTACGGTGGCTCGTAGTTCTGGGCATGAAACCTTGGAATCAAGCCCAAATCGGTGCTAAATACTACTCCCATACTTAGGCTCATAATTTATAGGAAAAATCCACCTTAAAATATAATATAAGGTCTGAAATGAAAACCAATTATGCTTCTCTTTGATTTAAATCATAAACTATAAGGATAATGTGGATTCCTATCTTAGCTTAGGATCAAAGACAAAATATTTTTTTTATAATCAAAGTACTTGCTTATTTTAATCACGCTAATATCATACTCTTAAAGAAACATCACAATTCAAGCTTAGCTTAAAGCATATACACATACTCAAATAATCTCAATTTCATAATGAAACTTAAATCTTGACATCAATCTTGGAAAACACTTAAAATCATCAAATCATTGTAGGGATATGCAATTTATAGAAGAATTTTTCAATTTAAAACATAAATAGGTGAAGTTATCATGTAATTCAAGACTTGAAAAACTTATAAATTCATATACTCAAACTAATGTAATTTGGGTATAAACCCACTTGCAAAAACATAATATTCTTTGAGAAAAATCAAATCTTTGGGAACCAGAATGGAAGAATTGTTCTTGTTCAAACCCCACATACCTTAGATTATGAACTTTGGATGAATACTTGCTTTTGAGATTCTAAATACATTTTTGAAGGATGGTTCTTGAAACTCTTGGGTTGGGGATTCTAATTCTTGACTTAATTTTGAATGTGTTAGATGTGTTGATGCGGCGTATTCAAGGAGGGGTGCCTTGGTGTATGCTTTTTATAGATGATGTAGTTTTGGTTAATGAGATACGGGGGTGTGTAAATGATAAACTAGAGGTGTGGAGACAAACCCTTGAGTCTAAAGGGTTCAGGTTGAGTAGCACCAAGATAGAGCATTTGGAATGCAAGTTTAATGATTTGCGGTAGGAGGACGACATGGTAGTATGGTTGGATTCCCAAGAGGTGTGTAAGAGGGGTAGTTTTAAGTATCTCGGGTCCATAATTTAGGGAAATGGTGAGATTGATGAGGATGTCTCCCACCGTATTGGGGCGAGATGGATGAAGTGGAAGCTCACCTCAGGGGTGTTCTGTGATAGGAAGGTGCCGCCCAAGCTTAAAAGTGAATTCTACAGGGTGGCAGTTCGTCCAGCCATGTTGTATGGAGTGGAGTGTTGGCCAGTCAAAAACTCTTACATCCAAAAATTAAAGGTGACAAAAATGTGGATGTTGCATTGGATGTGTGGGCTTACTAGGGGTGATAGAGTTTGGAATGAGACCATTCGGAAAAAAGTTAGAGTGGCCTCGGTGGAGGAAAAGATTCAAAAAGTTTGATTGAGATGTTTCGGGCACGTGCTGGGGAGGGGAACGAATGCCCCGGTTCATAGGTGTGAGCGGCTAGCATTGGATGGATTCAAGCGGGGTAGGGGGAAACCAAAGAAATACTGGAAAAAGGTGATTAGGCAGGACATGGAGCAGTTACAGCTGACTGAGGACATGACCCTATATAGGAAGATCTGGACGACGTGAATCAGGATACAAGGTTAGGGATAGTTTGGGTCGTTGGGGTAGGGCAATACTGGGTGGTTGTACTTTTCTTGTTATTCCACATTGTTGCATGCCTTATTACGTATTTGTTTACTATTCTTTGTTTATTATCATTTGTAGGTGGATTAGTTATGTCTTTTCATCTTTTCCCATGCTTTATTTCAGATTTAATTAGTATCTTGTGTCGTGAGCTGGGGGTCTATCATAAACAACCTCTCTACCTCATCGGAGGTAGTGGTATGGACTACGTACATCTTACCCTCCCCAAGCCCCACTATATGGGAATACACTGGGTTTGTTGTTGTTATTTTTGTAATTTTGAAAAGTAACGGTGGAATCTTGAGATATCTTGAACTTTGGGGTGAAACCTAGGATGTGTTCTTGATGAATTTGAAAGAATAGGACTATGTTTCGGTGTTTTGGGGGTTAAATCTCATCTTATGGCTGAATAGGGGGGTGGAAAATACCCCTTTTGCCCTTAATGAGATAGAGCTGGAATGCTGAAAAATTTGGCCTAGGATGAGTACCAGGGTGACACCCTGCTTAGAGCAGGGTACTACCCAGGGTGACGTCCTACTTAGAACGGGGGCCTAGCTAGGGTGGCATGGGCTAATTGCCCTGAGCTACTGGTTTGGCATACCAAATATGCCATTAAGCTCATCTAAAAATTTCAAAACTCACCCGAGATGTACTGTTGACTTTTTCCATTGCAAATCAACCAAAAAAAAAACAAACGGAGGTTGGGAAGGTCAGAAGTAAATTACTCAAAGTTCAAAGGTCTTAAAAATGACTAAGTCCCAACACTTAGACAAATTTCTAAGTGTGAAACCTCTCTTGACATGCTCTAAAGGCTTAGACAACAAGTAAATTTTGTGGGGTATTACAATATCTCGCCCTTGGAAACATTCGTCCTCGAATGTTGCTAGCTAGGCCTTAATACATAAGAAAACTGAGGGTGCACAACTGAAATAAATTGCTAAACTGACTCTACCTCATTCTAAACTTTTGAGTACTTCAGAGAATGTATGAACTCATAATAAGAATATCTATGTAGCTGAATGTTTGATTAGAAAGGGGCTGAAGTAAAGAGTAGTAGTACCTTTGGCTAGATCTGATTTGTGGAGAAAAGATGGGGGTACTTGACTCACATATCTTCTTCTGCTTCCTAAGTAGCACCCTCAAATGATTGATTTCACCACAGAACTTTGACCAAGAGAAATTCTTTGTTCCTAAGTCTACAGGTTTAGTGATCTAGAATGATACTGATTTGGTTGAGATACTAGGAAAAGACTGAGATGATGCATAGGATGCTTACGAACTGAATCATGGATTAATATTTGAATCCAAAACTGATGCATAATGCATGAACTGAACTCTATTCGCAAAGTACATATAGTGAATAAATTACCTCTTGGGATGGCCCTACTCGCGAGACTTTGGGTAGTATTACTAAACAGAAAGTTGGGAATCTGTAGAAGCTTATCTGCTTGATCGCTAAACCAAACTGTAGGTTTTATAGACTGTATCATACTGACCGCTCATACTTATGTGGAGTATTATCCAACACTTTTCTAAGAAATTCTAATATTATGGCAAGATTTGAACAATACATGCAAATCATAAGGTAGGATTGAATTACCAAGCTTTAGGCAACGCAACTCCTTACTTTCAAGCCTAGCCATACTTCTAAAATACTCTCGCACCTATACTTTCCATTTAAGCATCATACTCATTGATTCAACTTATATTTCTCACATGGCCACTGATATTTCCATCTACTAAGGTCTAAACTGAACTAATTCCTCTCACCATCTTCAAGATTAACTCAAAATCACAAGACACACCACATAACACTGTAATATTAGTCTAAATCATAAATTCAGCACATCCTGCATTTCACAACTCCTCATCTGATGCATAATTCTCGTTGCCACTCCAACAATCACATTCAACCTCATACTAGACATTCACAAATGTGTAGTGAATTCATCCAGATATATACAAATATGATGTTCAAGCCTATATATATAACCATATATGCACTTCTAAACAAACACCTTTCTCATAACCTACAAACCTCCATCAAGAACAACTTCCATGCACTATTCTTAAGAGGACACACATAGAATACTCCCAACCAACTAAGTCATACTCAAAAGCTTCACCTCAATATTCCTCCATTTATAGACCTGCATAAAAAAAAGCACACAACAATCTTCCCAAATATAACACATAAAATTTTTGCTAATCATGACATGTATCAAAGACTCGGCCTTAATCTTACTCCATACTTAAACCTTAGCCAATATAAGCATACATCAATCTTTTATTAGCAAGAAACTCTTACTCTCCCTCCCATTTAGATAACTGTTCATCACCACTATCTTGACCTTAGGAAAGGTAATAAAAGGGTTAGAACATGAGGACTTGATACATGAAGAGATGCTACGTACAGCTTGACACCTTTCTGAGGCCTGACAAATAGTGTATCAAACACATGAATCCATTAAAAAGATTAAAGCTGAGGACATCCATTACAACATCTGAAACTGAACTTGTTGTAATGTATGAGTACACGAGTCATGATCTGCATGACCTGAGTTTAGAATCCATGATTTCATGGAACAAAATTTGTACTGCTAAGTGAACTAGAACTGCTTATGCTAGGAACTGGAGGTATACATAATTTTTCTATAAGGTGAATAAATATGAACTGTGGTCATGGAACCAACACGTAATGCATGATTAGATAGAGGTATTGGGATAACTGAAGATACTGCAATAGAAATGGGTTGAGCCTCACCCTCACTTTCTGATGGTCTATAACATTCTGGCATCACTATAAAAATAAATCTAGAATTCTAACTTGGTTACTCATTCTATCATCTTTCCCTTAGCTTTAATCCATCACTATAAGTCTATGAACCACTATATCAACTCTAATCTAAACTGCAATCACTTTTATCTAGAGTCTGGGATATAATCAATACACAAAAAATTAAACTTACCCTGAAGAACTATATATTCACGTATAACACCCAATGCTAATACCTCCTTCTGAGATTCAAATCTTAGACTTCTATGACCCCAAAAGTCATCATACAACAACTTAAACACTCACCAACTTAGATTTTTTAACACTTAACAAAGATATCATCAACCTTTATAAACCATGCTACCCCCTTCATACTCTGCTAATATTCATATACTATCATATCTCCAAAATTACATTTTTCTCTAAACCATAAGAATGAAGATCATACCAACAAGGCTCAGTACTATAAATTAAAACTTATTAACTTATCTATTAAGAACATCATATACTATACTACTAGTCTCCTTCCTCTTAGAAACTCAATGGTAATACTAACCACACAACACTTAATAAATTTCAAAAATAATGGAGCCCTATATCACCTTAGGCACACCTCAATCTCATAGTTACAAAATCATACTTATTAACGAATAGCTAGACTCAAACACTTACATACACTGTTCAAGCCTACTAGATTACTTTCATAAAACTAGCATCACTAATCAAGAAATCATTACATCCACCTTGATGACTATCAAATGCTCAAACTTAATGAACTTCATAACAAAAGAGCCTTATGGCCTATCTTATCATAATCTATTAACACATCCTCCTTACACATCATTACTATTTTCCCTCCTATTAAATTAAATTACTAGCATAGCTCTATAAGTTTCAGCTAAACTCCTTCTTGTAACCTCAAGGGAAGCCTAAATTAACAATACTAAACCACCAAATACTTCAATAATATCTTATACTTTTCAATCACAATAAATACCATCAATAACTCTTTTCGTACTTCAAACAAACAACAATTCACCTTAACTAATAGCTTCCTCTCTATTCTTCACCAACTAACATACAAGAATACATCAGCATAATGCAAAATTTATAGCATGCATAAATTTATCTCTATACTTTCAATCAATCATCATGCTCACTCTTCCTGCCACTACTCTTCTATGCCCATACTTTAAACTATAATAAGGTTCTACTATTCATAAGTCATAATACTGAGGTTCATAACATCCTTCGAATGCATATTTTATCTAACAATCTAGGTTCATACTACCTTTTCTCATTAGCATTACCCAGATAAAAAGGGTTGATGGGAAATCAAAATACATATCTAACTCTATCTCAACTGAACAACTCATAAGAATAAGGATATAACTTTCAACTTGAGGGACTTCTCAAGCCCTTTGAGTGACTTCTAAAATTTTTGCTAGCAAATCTGAGAGTATTATATGAGGGGGAATTAGATCTTGCTAATTATGTTATCTCAAGGATAATACAAAGATACAGAAGTGTAGATTTAAATTACGGATTCTAAAAAAGAAAACTTAAAGCACATCAGACTTGGGCTTAGTGCACGATTTTCGCGAACATGAATAAAGCCCTTCCAACTTCGAAACTTAAAACACTAATGGGATACTTTCTAGCCTACTTACAATCCCATAACTATCTATGAAAAATTAAGCTTGACTATTTCTGATACCTTAAAAATAAGGTAGAGATAGCCTGAACAGAGTAAGATGAGAATATGTATAAGTTTCTTTGAGAACTTTTCTATAGCATAATTTGAGACTTGAAAGAATGGAGATATTTCCTAAATGCCTTGTAGCCTCTCAAAGAAAAGTATAGACGTCTACGTACCATTTCGTAAGAATTTACTAGACATGGCTTTACAGACACCCTAGGACACTTAAACACTATGCTCTGATACCAAGTTTGTAATGCCCCAAAAATCTATCAGGAGACATCACATGGTGCTTAGGACTACAAGTGATACCAAGCTAACCCTTGCACTGGAATAACTCATGAGAAACTAAATAAGATACATAAATACGAAAGAATAATGCGGAAGATACATCTTTGCTGAATCTAGTCAATACAAAATTAAATTTACATGATTAAAACTCTGCTCTTACAAATATACTTAAATCAAATACATCAACTTCTACTGACTGTATATGAAGCCTCTGCTAGCATTGACTATAGGTAGCCGGGTCATGACTCCCAACTATCCTAACTCAATATGACTGAAAGAAGAAAATTAAAATATTTCTCAAACCATATAACTGACTCAAGCCCTTGAATCAAAAGGACTTATCGCCTACTGACTGGAAGGTACAAACTGACTGAGTATGAAATGTGTGCTACAACTTGTACCTATATTATGATACAATATAGCATATAGACATATATGTGGATCAATACTTTGAGGATGTACTAAGTATATGGGGTGCAATGCATAAATAAAATATTATCTCATCATCATAGTTTAAAAAATAATGCATGCTAAATATAAATGACTCACACATAAACTGAAATATCCAAAATACTGAAATCATGAATATCAAATCATTCTTGAAAATCTAGTTAGTCATAACATTTAGTTCTAAAGATGTACTTATACTTTTCTTTAAATCATGCTAGCTAAGTGGAAAGAGAGCTCACATTTGAATCTGAAATCTAAAAACTAAAAGCCAAAACTATTATCTTTCCGTAAATCATAATATGAATAAATGCGTGAGCCTTTACACTTAGTCTTGTAAAATCTTTTCTATCATTCTTTTCTCTTGAATCTTAGAGACTTTGAGAGCTTTGGAAACCTTTTTGGAACTTTAGGAATCTTAAAACCATATCTTTCAAAACATGTACTTTTACTTAAGGAGAATAAAGAACGTCTTTTGAAACTTAAGGACTCAGAGACTAGGGATAATGGAACTTTGGGACTCTTTGGGAGTTTTTCCTAACCGACAAAAACTGTGTTAGCTGACATGGAGTCTAACGACTTGCCTACATTGGGGAGAGCTATTCTATCCTTGCCACTAGAATAAAACCTTAACTTTAGTAATCACTATCTTAACCAACTTGGGGTAAATCATAATCCTACAGTGGCTCATAGTTCTAGGGTATGAAACCTTGGAATCAAGCCCAACTAGGTGCTAAATACTATTCCCATACTTAGGCTCAAAACTTATAGGAAAATCCACCTTAAAATATAAGATAAGGTCTAAAATGAAAGCCAATTATGCTTCTCTTTGCTTTAAATCATAAACTGTAAGGACAATGTGGATTTATATCTTAGCTTAGGATCAAAGACTGAATCTTTCTTTATAATGAAAGTTCTTGCTTATGTAAATCATGCTAATAACATACTCTTCAAGAAACATCACAATTCATGCTTAGCATAAAGCATATACATATACTCAAATAATCCCAATTCATATGAAACTTAAATCTTAACATCAATCTTGGAAATCACTTGAAATCATCAAATCATTATAGGGATATGCAATTCATAGCATAATTTCTCAATTTAAAACATAAATAGGTGAAATAATCATGCAATTCAAGACTTGAACAACTTATAAATTCATATACTCAAACTAATATAATTTGGGTATAAACCCACTGGTAAAAACATAAATTTCTTTGAGAAAAATCAAATATTTAGGCACAAGAATGGAATAACTATTCTTTTTCAAACCCCACATACCTTTGATTATGAACTTAGGAAAACACCTGCTTTTGAGATGCTATATGTACTTTTGAAGGATGGTTCTTGAAGCTCTTGGGTTGGGGATTCTAATTCTTGAACTTTGGTTTGAAACCCTAGGAAGTGTTTTTGATGAATTTGAAAGAAGAGAACTATGTTTTGTGTTTTGGGGCTCAAATCTAGTGTTATGGATGAATAGGGGGTGGAAAATTCCCCTTTTGACCTTATTGAGACGGAGGTGGAAGGCTGAAAAATTTGGCCCATGGGGAGTACCCAGGGTGGAACCTTGCTTAGAGCGGGGGACTACCTAGAGCGGTGCCCTACTTAGAACGGGGACCTAGCCAGTGCGGCGCGGGCTAATCGCCCTGAGTTACTGGTTTGGCATACCTAACATTCCCTTAAGATCATCTAAAAATTTCAAAATGTACTATTGACTTGCCCCATCGTGAATCAACAAAAAAATCAACAAAAGGAGGTTGGGAAAGTTAGAAGTAAATTCCTCAAAGTTTGAAGGTCTTAAAAACGATGAAGTCCTAACACTTAGCCAAATTTCTAAGTGTGAGACCTCTCTTTACATGCTCTAATGGTTTAGACAACGAGAAAATTTTGCGGTGTTTTACAATAACAATAACAATAGGACACTCCGAAACCATGATAAGAAAACATTATTCAAAATTCATCACTTTGGCATTTCATCAAACACATGGAGATCAAAACTTTAACAAGGGGATACTTTTAAAAATGATGAGATATCACGATCACATGAAAAAATCACAAACTGAGAACTTATTCTGAATTCACGTGAACATGATATGAGAACTACATTGTTTAAAACATATTATAATCCATTCCACTTGAAAAGCGACTATAATTTTAATCTTGAAATTGAAATTGCAAGAAATTCATGGACTTAAGCATGGGAATGAGTGAAATACGTGGGAATAACATAATTATAATACTAAAACCATACTTAGGGATTTAACAATAAAATTTCCATCAAAATACACTTGTAAACATGATTTATAATCTAAATTCATAAAAGCTTCATGGAGATAATTCATTGTAAACATGTAATTTCATAAATTAAAACAGAAAAGTGGATTCTTGGACTCCATGGGTGAAAAGGGCGCATGGATGAA